>NC_064290.1:51851553-51911789 GCF_019186545.1 Solanum stenotomum
ATACTTTCATGTTTATCAGACTCTCCTATTATTAGTTTATTACTAACAAAAGACCATCGATAATCTTCAATCGTTATAACTTTATCTTGACTTTTTTTTTTATATATTGTTGCAAATAATTTAGGGCTTGGATTATTTATAGTTGGATTTGTTATACCATTTAAAGACTGTTTTGTAGTTTTGATATCACTAATAGTTATCAGAAGAATTGATGATGGAATTGTGTCAATACAATTCCAACAAAATTGAGATTTGGTTAAAATAATTATGATTTGAATTCCTTTTGAATTATTTGAGGCTAGAGGGAGGTTAATGTGATCGTGAGAAATATAGGATATTATAAAATTGAATATGTAGTGATTCAATTTTTTAAAGTTCAAGAACAAATTTAAACGATTTTATATGGTTTCTTTTGTAATTTTTTTTTAAAATATACTAATGACTTATATGCTTTTTCCGTTACAATTGTGTGTCCATTTTTACCACTTGTGATACCACTAATAGTTAAACACTCTAATTAATGACTTATATGTTTTTTCCGTTAATCAATAAAAACAATTGTATGTCCATTTTTATAACAACAAAATAGATATGATATTAACTATTAATAGACATTTAAATATTTATCTAAAAAGTATAACATAATAAAAACAAAAATAGCTACAAACAAATTAGATGATGAACCTATATTTGAGTATCACCAACCATAGAAGAGAACATATATTGTGACTTGTGAGCATCTAGAATTTCTCGATTGTAAAAGGAAAAAACGTATAGGACTTAACTTGCTATCAAGAGAAAAGATCCAAGCAAATTTTGTAACAAATATTCCAAAATCTTGGAAATTTCCCTTTATTGTCGTTATACCTAATAGACCTAACCATCATTATTCTATTTTAATGGAAGGAAAAAGAACAAAGAAAAAACATTTTCTTTGTGTTTCTTGCAAATTTTAGATTTTAGGCGTGTTTCTAAAGTTTACGACTCATACCTCTTCAAGTTACAATTTTTTCAGGTGCCAAATAATTTATCTATTCAAGAAAAATAATAAATAATCTATTGAGTCTAAAATTAATCATAGTTTTGGTGATAAAAAAATGTTTGAATTGGCTGGTGGCTTTTGACTTATAAATCAAAATTTGTAAGTTAGAAATTTGAACTTATGATTTTTGGCTTATTTTTAGCTTAAAATCAAGTGTTTATAAGTACTTTTTTAATTTGTCCAAACACTTTTAAAAGTGCTTAAAAATTATTTTGACTTAAAAACATTAAAACGACGTTTGGTAGAATGTATTAGAAAAAATAATACATGTATTGTCAGTATTACTAGTAACTTGTTTGGAGCTCTTTTCCAACTTATTACAGTCCATTGTGTATTAAGGTGTGTATTACTAATACAGGAAAATATCTTTGTAAATAATTCTTTTATGCAATGCATGTTATTTTTAATGCACAAATCAAACAATGCATTAGTATAATTAATGCAAACATAACAAATACAAGCATTATTAATACACTATATTTAACATTATTCTTATACACTCTACCAAAGATTTCTAAATAAGCCAATCCAAACAAGCTAATAGTTGCCTTAGCATTTTTGCTTATTTGACATGCCTATTTGTCTTTTTGATGTTGGAGAATAATGAGTATTTGATTAGAAATATCAAATACGTGAGTTGGATTATATTTGAGCGTTTAAAGTATTAAGTGGAGAATTATGAGTATTTGATTGGAAATATCAAACGCGTGAGTTAGATTATATTTGAGCGTTTAAAATATTAAGTTAATAAATGAGCGAGACATATTATATGGACCAAAAAGAGTTAGAGTGAAATGGATGGCGATTGCGGTGGAGACATGGGTTGAAGGAGGGGGAGATAGAATCTTTGTGTATATAATAAAAATTGAGATTTTTTTAAAGCTAATGTCATTAACACTATTTAAAATTGTCACCCTTACCTTACTCAATAATTAAAATTTTTGTTACTTTTTTTCCAATTTAAAACTTTCTTGCCATCCTTAATTCAATCTCCTAGATTTGAGAACCTAGTTATATTCATATGTTTTCTTAAAAAAATTGATATTTATTGCAAGTGTAAGAACCCATCATTGTCTTCTATAGGCTCTCTTCATCAATATCTATGTCTAAGTAAAATTAAGTTTCTTTTTAAGTAATTTTTTATTATTTTTTACGATTCAGCATAAAAATCAAAACATGAATATACTACATGAACATTCTCTAAAATCTTCCCCATTTTGATATCATCAAACAGTAACAAGATTTAATAAATCTTCACGAGAATATAATAATATATTAATTTTCAACTCACGAACTCATCAAAGCTAAAATGAAAAATATTTTGATGCATCCTTTTAATCATAAGAACCAAATAAAATAAATAATACATTTGCTTACAATATTGGGATGATTTTTTTTTAGTGTGCATTTAATTTTCAAAAAGTGACTTAAAAATAAGCTAAAGATTTTATAAGTGAGTCAAAATAAATGACATTCTTCAATTTCTTTTTGCCTTCATCAGCTTCTTAAACCTTATTTATTAAGATGACTCGAATTCTTCACTAATTGATGACGAAGATGCTCAATCATTAGAGCAAGTTTCACTTGTCCACCAATAAAGATTATGATGAGATGAATAAGATTCTCTTCTTTTTAGTTAAATGTCTCATATTAAGCTTAAGAAAACATTCTCGTCTTAAATCGGCCTTACAACAATATAAAATTAGATTGAATTCGAATGCAGGTACCGAACATCATTTCTAATATAATTTTTTTTTTTAAAAAATATTTTTATCTACAAATATTCTTCTATGGTTTCAAATATTCGTTATTTTATGCTTACTTTAAAAGACGAGACGTACTTCACCGTCGAGGCATGTTAGCATATCTCGTAGTATATTCTTTCTATATTTACACATTACACCCATAACTAACATTTATACAACTTTTACCCCACGCATTACACCACTTGTACCTCAAAATGTACAACATTTCAAGCTAAACCTCATCATAAGAGAACATACACCTCATCACACTGAATTTACCTCTTCACCGCCTTACCCTTTTTCCCTTACTTTACAATAAACAATCGAAAACTCACCTCCGATCTCCGCCATCACTCTCCGCCGTTCACGGCGTTTCGCCACCGTAGACCGCCGACGTACGAGAAGCTGAATAAAATGGGAGGAAATAACAGAAAACGATCTAATAAACCTAAAACTCGGAAGCCCAGGAACCCGTCTTATTCGGGTCGGGGATTGTTTGTTGAAGGCGGAGTCTTATCTGATTGGGGCGATTTCAATTCTCCTCCTTCAAGAGGTTTTCTCTGAATCAGATATATGTACATGTTGTGTGTATTTATAGTGTGATTGTTTATTTATTTATTTATTTGATTTTGGGAATTTAGGGAGAAATTTGAAGAGTGAAAATGGAAGTGGAAATGGTAATTCAAGGAATCGTAATGCAGCTGTTAGCAGCTCGAAGAATGCTTCGAGTTCGAAAAGTGAATTGAAGAAAAGTAGAGGAAGTGAGATCCGTTATGTATACCCTTCTGCAAATTCAGTGGTATGTTTATGTAAAAGATTGATTTTTTTTAAGGATCAGCATTTTCTAAATGAGTAGGTGAAGAGTATATTAGAGACATTTTTAGTTTATTTTATTGTCAAAGATTGAATTTTTATTGAAGAATGTATAATTTAAGGTCATTGGGTTATGATGATCAACATCCTCTCTACCCACACAAAGGCAAAGGAGGTAAGATTTGCGTACATTCTAACCTCCTAAAACCCCACTTGCGGGATTACACTGAGTTAATGTTGTTGTTGGAATATTGACTAGGAGTGCTTTTACATCTGTGCATCATATTATTGTTAGAGGTTTAAAGGGTGAATCTTTAGGGAAGATATATGTTGTGTTTTGTTTGTAAAGCTAATTGAGGTTCTTGATTCGCTCAAAAGGCAGAAACAACTATACACATCTAATGAGGTATACTTTTTGGAGGTGAAGTGCTGTATTTCAAAGGATTATTTAGTTAACGAAAAAGGGTGAAAACTACCCCCAAACAATTCGAAATAGAGCACATATACCCTTGGTTTGTTTTGATCTCAAAGCTACCGGTCCCGTCCCGTCTAACTATTGGATAACATATACCCTTCCTTTTAACGGACTGCCACTACCCACTATGTAGTGTTTGACGTGTAAAAAATGTGCCACATGACTGTCCACCTAAGCACACAAATGTGGATTAACCACACACCCAGTAAATGCCCCGACTTCCTCAACCATTTAGAACCCTAATTTCATCTCTTACCCAGTTCTTAAAAAAGCTTTCTGCCGCCATTTCTTCAAAAAGATTTGTTCCCCACTAAATATTGAAGCAATGTCAGAATGTTCTATCAATTCATATTTGTTTTTGCTAATCCCACCACACTGGGAGTGACTTGATAGTGCTACTTTTGATGATATGTAAGTCGGCCGCTCCATGGTTCTCAGTAAGGCACTGTGTTCTCTGTGCCTTCAATCATTATCGAGTTATAGTATCAGGAAACCATTACAGTTGCTTGTGAAATACATTAGAGAAAAACAACAATATGTGGTCTGTCAACACCAATTGATTTCAGAAGTGTGTACTTCTTATCTAGTCCGTCAAATAGCTCCAGTAATTACCTGTCGGCTATAGTCTAGTATGGTCAGTTTGTCCAAGAAAAATTAATCCTAATGCTGTTGTTTTCTTTATTCTGTTCCCCTTTTCATCCATACAGAATTTGGAAGCTTGGGCTAGATTTTTTACCCGTCTTCGAATATCAGTATGATGAATCCTTACCAGGATCTGAGCATTCTGACATTTGCTTTAAAATTTAGTGGAGAAGAAAGCTTTTTGAAGAAATGGGGAAAGAAAGCTGTTTTAAGAAATGGGATAATAAATGAAATTGGGGTTCTAAATGGTAGGGGAAGTCGGGGCGTTTACTGGGTGGGTGGTTAATCCACATTTGTCTGCTTAGGGTGACAGTCACGTGACTTTTTTTACACGTCAGATGCCACATAGTGAGAAGTGGCAGTCCGTTAAAAGGGAGGGTATATGTGATCCAATAATTAGACAGGAGGGGTAGTTCTGAGACAAAAAAAAAATGGAAGGTATATGGGATCTATTTCGAATAGTTCGAGGGTAGTTTTGGCCCTTTTTTGTTTAGTTAATAGTTTAGTTCTGTACACGAATTCAAGGTTAATAATTTGGATCTTAATCAAATATCTGGTTGATCTCTTTTGATATTGGCTAAAGACTGGAAATTCAGCCGTGATAAAAAAAAGGACTAGACATTTGGATTTTCCGCGTATTTCCTCTGATGGGTTTGGATGCTAAGAGTGTATTTGTTTTGGGATGTTACAGATTATCTGCCCAGTATGTGTAAGGATTAGTATTTCCTTAAAATTGATCAAATAGGGAGTTTAGTTTTGGGCTATTTATTCCTTTTATGGCAATTTTCTGGCATGATTGCCACATTTTATAGACTGCATTTCTACTCTTCACATTCGTTTATTGTTTTTCAATTTTCTTATCAAGGGCCATATATGTGGTCCTAACAACACATGGTATGCTCAGTTATCTCTTAACTTAGCAATGTTAAGTCTCCTTAACCATTGTTGTAGCTCGCCACTTTCATGCCCCCTTTATCCGTTTCTAGCTTATGACTATGGTACACCACTATCATTGTACACACCTCACATGTGAATCGGTGGATTTCTCATAATTGGTACTACTGCACGTGCATCCACTATTTAAACCCTTTAACTATTAAAGGGTTGATAGAACGAATCACACTTTCACCCTAGTAAATTATGCCCACCACAAAGCTATATAAAATATAAAGCTAAACATAGATAAGATGATGTGACACCTCTCTAAGGCCTCCAATTGGATTTATCTTTTTTCTCAATTTTTTGACTTTTTCTTTATTTTTCTTCATCAATGTGCCATTTAAAAAAATAATTCAAAAGTAACCTCTTAAAATAATTACTCAATAGTATTAATTATCACTAAAAAAATCATACTCCATAACTCGCATTTCTTGATCTCCCTAGCTTCTATTTTTAGTTACTAATTAATAACCTTAATAATATCCATGACTCCCAAACCTTTCACGTGCATAACAAAACTAACACTAACTTATAAAAAGAAACTAAACACAAACTATCTACTAGTCTCATGTCCATTTGCTTATTCTAAGAAGCTTAAAGAAGTGTGTCGTTTGGTTTTTGTATCAGTTACAAAATTGAATTTTTGGGATTGGTATTCTTCAAATGAATTTCAAAACGATTCACCTCCCCTATCCTATAAATTTTCATAGGCTCCAAAGTAGAACGAGGGAGGCTTTGGATAAGCCCGAAGCTAAGATATTTATGTGATTTGCTGGATTCTCCTTTCTCTTCAATAAAAATGTAGTAGATCCCAAGTTACTCAACTGTAACCAATACCATGGTCAAGAAGCTCTATGGTGTTCAAAGTATAAACAGGATGCTACTTGCGCGCTTCATTCACAAATTACTTCCCACACTTCCTGTTATATTTTGCTTTAATAAGGAACCTGTTCACGTAATCAATAATGAAAATCAATGCAACGGCAATTTTGGTGAGTACATTTAAGGATTTCAGAAGCTAAGTTATTTTGATGAATACGATCTTTCGTAAACTGATTGAAATTCTTTCCTAAGCTTATTAATTATTGTTATCAAAAAACATTCTTTCCTAAGCTTATTAATTATTGTTGGTTATTCTTCTCATCTTGCTTAGTTGCTACAAGCAGCAATTTCAGACTCGAGAGATTTCCTATCGAGTTTTGTGTTTTATTAGCATTATTTGTTTTGTTTAAAAAATATTTGTAAGAGAGTACTAATAGTTTTGGTATATTGCAATTTGCTGCTTCTTTTTTTCATTCTGTAATAGTAATTATGGCATTACTATCCTTTTAGCTTGAATGTTTGGAATTTCCATATTAGATTCATGCTAGATTAAAAATTAGTCTTGTAGTTAAGTTTAGCATCTTGGGAAATAGGCTCACTACCTCCACGAGGTAGTAGTGGTAAGGTTTGCGGACATTCTACCCAACTCAGGCCCCACTTGTGGGATTTCACTTGGAATGTTATTGTTGACTTGAAATCAGTTATATGTATTTCTAGGGATTTCAGTTGTATGTGACGTGTTATAAAAGTTAGAGAGTGGATTCTGATTTTATTAAATTATTGCTTATTTATTTATTTATATATTCGTTTACTTCTTTTTTAGTTCATATAATCTAAAAAATCAGCCCAAGAAGAAAAAATAATGAACTAAAGAGAGAAAAAGGTTAAAAAAGAAAAGGAAGAAGGAAAAGATAACAATTAGATAGAATAATCATACATTTTGATACATAAATTTGGAACCAAAGATTTTGGTCCTTCTCCCCCCCGCCCCCTCCCCTTCTCCGTTTGCTCTTTTTGTTGTTGTGTTTCCTCTTGAAAGAGAAACAACGAAAAGAAAGAAAAATCTAGCTCGAAATTGAGGAATGAAAACTCCATCAAGACCCTTCGGGGTGGCCCAGTGGTTTGGGCTTGGGACTTCCATGTTGGAGGTCTCAGTTCGATTTGCCTACTGGATCGAGCTCGTCGCACCGGGCTTGCCTAGTGCGGGTTACCTCTCCTATGTGGTTTGCGAGCTATTGCATAGGAGCGGGGGCTTTACCCTGTGTGCACCCACAGGGTAGAGGGTAGAGGCGGCTGCGGGTTTCCCTTGTCATCAAAAAACTCCATCAAGATAAAATTATGAATGCCGTAAAATTTAATTTCATCCTAAGAATATAGTTTAGAATTTATTACACATTCACAAATAGAGAGAATTTTCTTGAAATTCTTTTTCTTTCTTTACACATTTCTAAAGAAAGATGTACTAAATAGACTATACAAAACCAACTATTTATAATACTAAAAATGTAGGTAGTGGATTATAAGTTGAAATATAATTTATTTGGTTTTGATGCTGAGAATATTTTCTAAAATGTTTGCCAATCAAGATGTAAATGAAAAGATTATTTCATAAATTTGATGAGGTTCGAGCAAAGCGTGGATGAGTTTAATAGTCTGACTATAAAACAAAAAACTTGCACTACAATCTCTGTGCTAAGGGTTACTTAAAAAATCTGTTACCTTCTTCAAAAGAATGCAATAATATGCATTGCTGATGAAATTTTCCGTGTGTCTTTTCCAGGTACGTTCAGATGCAGTATGTAGTGGAGGAGTAAAAGATGACAAATTGGATTGGGAACATCCTATTCTTTTGGTTGATACAAAGGAAACTCAAATTGTTGCTTTCGTAGATGAAGGCCAAAATAAGGAACCTCAAAATCAGGGATGTATTTATGATTGCACAACCCCTTTATCTCTAGATGTTGGACAAAATAAAGATTCTCATGAAGTTGACTATGCTGGTGACTATAGTGCTGGTTTCTCACTGGATGAGAGTTCACACAGAGGATTGGGATTCTATGAAGAAGCAGAAATAACACATGGAGGAGTTGGATTGTCACCCAAGGATGAGAAGGAAAATCCTTCTTTTGAGTATTCATTCTCTGATGAGGATATGGATGCTGATGGGGGCTTCCTTGGTGGTGCCAGCATCGAGATGGACAATCACCTGCCAGCTGAGATGTCATCTTCTGTGGAAAATGAGGGATTTTTGTCTATAGGGGGGCTTAGACTACATACTCAAGACTTATCAGACGAGGAAAGTGATGGTGATGATGAAGGCATTTCATCTGATGATGGAAGTTCTTGTTCGTCAGAATCAGAAGAATCTGACGGATCATCTGAAAGTGATGGCTCATCTGATAGTGATTCAGATGTTGATGAAGAGGTTGCTGCAGATTATTACGAAGGAACTGGTGGAATGTGCAAAGTAATTGATGTTAGACAGTTGGTTGGACAAGTTCCTAGTAGCTGTTCTGATGATAGCTTAGATGAAACCGTAGAGAAGTTGGGTGGGATTCATCTTCAGGAAGTCTCTAGGGAGTATGGAATGAAGAAGCCTAAAAAAGAGAGGAAGTCCCGAGGAGGTCAGAAATCTACTCCTGCCAAGCAAGCCCGGGGATCTGATTTGGATGGTCTTATGTTTGTAAAGGACCCGAGAACAGTTTCAGGGAAAAAGAAACATGCTGCTAAATTTCCTCAGTCATGGCCGTTTGAATCTCAAAAGAGTAAAAATTTCGGGAGGTTTCCAGGTAAAGATATCTGCCCTATAGTGAGTTGCGACAATATGCTTCGTCTTTATTTAAATTTGCTTATGCTTGGCCATTAAATTTCAAGTACATATAACTTATTACTCTCTTGGATTGAAAGAGGATAAAATTCCCTTGGATTTCTCTCTCTCTGCTTTTGCTTTCATTGTTTTCTCTGTTGACCTTTTCTTTTTGTTTGTGTATTGCCATGTGTCTTCAACTCCACTGTATATACTCCTAGCTTATGTTTTCAGGTGCTAAGAAGAAACATCGCAAGGAGATGATGGCTTTGAAGCGTCGAGAGAGAATGCTCCACCGAGGTGTTGATCTTCAGAAGATAAATTTAGTAAGAGCTTGAAATTGTTTCCTTTGTTTGGAGTCTAAGTATTTTGTTGCTTTTTTCTTTCCCACCAGCTTGATCGTTTGAACTTGCCTATGCTTCTATGTAGATCCGTCTTTTTGACATCAGATGCAAACTTTTCCTTGTTTGATATTTTTCTGTTCCACTAAATTTATTTAATAACTTTGTCAGAGAGAAACATAGTTGTATGAAAAATTCTCTCATCTATGTCCTTTTTGTTAAAATAAGAATTGTGCATTTCAGTTTTGAGCTCGCTTGTATGTTTAGGCTGACATATTTGTCCTGAAGTCTGTGTATTCATCCCATCTGTATGTTGATCTTGTTTGTATAGTTAATCTGTAAGTTGGAACCAGGTCATTATCGAATCCGGATGTACTGCAGATAGTTGTATAACCAAATTTTACTGCATATACTTGTTGGTAGGGGGTTGTAGATTTGTAGGAGGTTCCTAATCAAATTAAGACAGTTTCCCTTGTTTGATTCAGGATCAGATTTTTTTTTTGAAATGAAATAGAAAACATGGTTCTCCTGCCTAAATAATGAAGTATCGGTAATGTGAAGTTCTTGGTCTTTAAACATCACCTATCTACTGACATGAAACATAACTTCTTTTGATTGATGTTGTCTTTTCTTTTTCCTCTTTGTATTTTTGGTTTTGTTCATCTCAGCTGGTTTAATAGTTCGGTGAGCAGATGATAATGGTGTAAAGTGAAGTTGCAATTGGATGTTCATTGAGTTACTTTATATCCCTTTTCATATTATTTCCTTTTGTAGCTGAGTCACTGTGCTAGTTTCTCTGGAACAAAGACAAGCCACAGTCGCTGCCTTTAAGTTGGCTAGTTTTGTAGGTGATTTTGAATATTATAGCTGCTCTCTTTAGCTCCTAGAAACTGATTTTTTCCCTTCCATGGGAAACCTCTGTATATCTTCACAGTGTGTACAGGGTGGGGAACCCCTTTGTTGCCTTGTTATTGAAATCATCATCTTCCGAGTACTATAGTCCTTATTAAAAATACAGTGCATACTTTATCAAAGTGCATCAAATCAAAGAAACCAAACTGATGTTGTGTAGATCTATTCAAAAGCTATAAAAAAAATTTCTTCCTTTTTATTGAAATTTCCTTTCACTCTTAAAATGTAGAAACTGCACCAGATGGTTTTGGATGGAGCTGATATGTTATCTTTCCAACCTATGCATTCACGTGATTGTTCTCAGGTATTGTGTTTTGTCATACCTATGTTCAGGAAATAAAGTCCTTTTACTTATCTACGTGCAATCCAGTAACTTCTCATCTTTATTTTTCAACATACCTTGAAAACAACTTCCATTAAGTGCCAATGTGATACTACTGCTGTCTTACTCAAGTAAGTATTATCTCATGTATAGTGGAAAAAAAGTTAGAAGAAAGGCGTATTCCAAAGAAAAAACTTCTTAATATGATAACCTCGATTCTTCTGGTTCTGCTTCTTTGTTTTGACAGCTGTAAAAAATTGCTACATAGTGATCTTTTACTCATTTGATCTTATTTTGCCCTTTCTTGTGAAAAAAGGGAACATTGTTTTAATAATTAAGGCTCAAGTTCACCATTTGTAGTCATGATAACCAACTTTATGACTATAGCTTGCAATAGGAAGGAATTATTTGTCATTTAGTCGAGTGTCTTCTATGAGTTCAACGACTAGAAATCACTTGTTTTGACATTCAGTGCTGAACATGCACAGGTTCAGAGATTAGCTGCAATATACCGTCTGCGAAGCGGTTGTCAAGGTTCTGGTAAGAAGAGGTAGGAACTTTTTCCCTTTTTAGTCTTTCATATGTGAATTTCAGAGATAATCAAGAGGGTAACTTTCATTTAACATGTAAAGAATGTATAAAAGGGAAGGTGTGTAATTACATATGTATTTCCTGATGTTCCAAAACTTTCTTAATTAAGAAGAAATGGATTGCGATATTCCGACATTTCATTATTTTCAAGGCCTTAAATATATGTGTTCTGTTGGCCTTTAGTTAGTTGTGAAAATTATGGTTATTTTGATAGCTTATTCTACGGATAGAGGCATTTTACCTTAAGATGTTAATATTAGTAATGGGAAAGCTTTTTAGAGAAGATTTGTATTGTAAACTGACTTTTGCATCTGCTATACGTGGCTTGTGCACCTCCATTTGCTTTGGACTGCTTTGGACATGTATATTAGATGTAATACTGCTACGGGAAGAAAATTGTACACGTTGAAGTCATCCGTGTTCCTTTTTTCCAGGTTTGTGACAGTTACCAAGACACAGCATACAGCTATGCCATCCGCCAGTGATAAAATTCGTTTGGAGAAGGTTATGTTACTTAAAACCTCCAGTCTGTCGAAGAGTTCAATTTTTTGGTTTACATAATATATACCTTAAATAAACATTCTGTAAAGATGCATGTTTCTGTCTGACATTGAGATTTCCATTTTTTGACCATTCAGTTGATAGGAGCTGGTGACGAGGATTCTGATTTCACAGTCACCGGTATACAAAGTCATAGAAAGGATGTAAATGCAGCCAAAAACTCTTCAAAGGGTAGTGGTGGACAATCTGGCCCAAGCAATTTGTTTAGAACCCCGATAAATCCACGTGGGCAAAAAGACAGCAGCAAGAAAAGAAGGGATCAGAAAACAGTCTCCTACGCTCTTCCCGTCTCCTTTATTTCAAGTGGTATCATGCGTTCCGAGACAGAAGTTGAGGAGAAATCAATTGAAACAACCCAGACAGCCACCATTGTCCATGAAACAAAGGTTGTGACCAACTCAGTCGAATACGGTGCATTCGAGATGCACACCACAGGTATTGGCTCGAAACTCATGGCAAAAATGGGTTATCAAGAAGGTAGAGGTTTAGGGAAAGATGGACAGGGTATTTCCGAGCCCATCGAAGCTCGCCAACGACCAAAAGCTCTTGGATTGGGAGCTGAAATCCTAGAAACAAGTAGTAGATCATCAGCAAAGAAGGATTCTCTACCCAAATCATCTGTTCGTGGTGCTGAGGTTGTCGGTGGAAGCGGGAAATCCATCAGGAAGGAGTCATCTGTTGGATTTGCAGGATTTGAGAGACACACAAAGGGGTTTGGATCAAAGATGATGGCAAAGATGGGTTTTGTTGAAGGCATGGGACTTGGGAGAAGTTCACAAGGCATAACCAATCCTTTAGTTGCTGTTAGACGTCCTAAATCCCAAGGATTAGGTGCCAAAAGTTAAAAAATATTCACATTAATCATCTTTCAACTGTGGAAAGAAATGTTCATATTTCCCATCTAGATGTTGATAATGTCATGTTATATGTTCTACTATGATTTGACTAATTAGTTGCACTTTGTAATTTGCCCTGAAGCCTATTTCAGTGGCAGACTACAACAACATTACCTTGTGCAACTAGGGTCCGAAGAGGGTGACGTGTATGCAACATTACCTCTACCTTCTGTAGGCTATCTTCTAGAGAGGATGCCTTGTATGCAGCCTTATCCTACCTTTTGAAGGCTACCTTTTGGAGAGGATGGCGTGTATGCAACCTCACCACCCCTCCCTTCTGAATTTCGAGAGGGGGGTGTGTACGCAACCTTATTCCTACTTTTTCGGTGGCGGACTAATTATCTAGATTATAAACCATATTACATTGAAGAGTGGATATCGTTTTTATGGTTTATTTATAGGTGTTCTAGTTATACTACCCTTTTTACAGGAGATTTGTAATATATACATTGGGTCGGTAAAAGAAATGCAGATGATCTTTCTGGGGTTATTTTCTTGTAATTTGTCATGGGAGATTGTCTTAAATTGAAAAGGCGGACATTGCACATGGCAATAAGCTCTAAAATCTAAATATTAAAAGAGAATTCCCAAAAATGTTTAAAAACTAGAGTGCAAAATATAATATTAAAACCTTACGTATGGTGCACGTTAAGTTGTTATTAAACACAAGTCTTATTTTTATCTTGTAAAGGTAGAAAAATTGTGTTTGATATGTGTTTAGTTGAAGTAAACATTTAAGGTAGTATGAAAAGAGAATGTATCGGTGAAGAAGTCATAATGAAAAGAACAATAACAACAAATAGTACGACAATCGACGCATAGAGAACACTAGGTAATAAAAATGGAAGAATAAAATAACAAGAGAGTAATAATAAAAAAACACTAGTAGAAAAGTTAGACAATGCTTGACTATTTACTAACCTTCTATCTTAATCCTTAATCTTCATATCCTCCTATCTAGGGTCATGTCATCGGTAAGCTTCAGGTGTTATTATGTCTTGTCTAATCACCCTCTCCAGTACTTCTTCAACCTATCTTTACCTCTCTCCTCGACCCAAGATTCAAGCGCGACAGGGTACTACTATCATTAATATGGCTATTACTAACGATAAAGTTAGATGCAATCAAATGCCATATAAAAAATACGAGGTGCTATAACCTAGACCTCGAACTTGGATTGCACACTCTATATTTATATATGGGAGTTTTTCCAAGGTTAATGGGTGCCCATGCACGCTGTCTTAATAGGCCCCCCCTCTAGATCCATCATGACCAACCTCTCACACCTTTTCACTGTGACTTACGAACATCAATTTCTTTGTCACCTATTCGAGTTATCTCAACATCGCTTCTTTCATCTTATCTATCATAAAGATCATTTTCACCTTATTTCGAATATCTTTATTCTAAATCCTACCTCTCTCTTCTAGTGCAGTTAAATTATTAAGTAAAAAAGTGTTTGTTCCTTTTATTTCCTGTTTAACCCTCCCCAAAAAGTTTATCCTAAAGTCAAATAATATGTAAAACTATGTAAAAGAGAAGTGTATGAGTTGTTATTACGCAATCTCAATTAATTCATCTTTTTTACTTGTTTAAAAATATTCCATTTATAGGGAATATTTAATAAATACTTGTGAGATTTAGATGGTTCAAAGCACAAGAATATATAGGTATAGACATTCAATGTATCCATAAAATCAGGAATATACATTCAATGTATTCATAAATTATAATAAGATTACTAAAATCACATGGGTGAAAATAAATCACTTACCTTATACATTAAAAATAGGGAAAAAGGACAAATATACCCCCGAACTATCATAAATGGTATACAAATACCCTCCGTCATACTTTTGGGACATTGACGCCCCTGCCATCCAAAAACTAGAACATATATACTCTTTATACTAATAGACAAACACGTGTCACAATCTTATCCATTGATCCGACATTTATCGAAGGATAAGATTGTGCCACGTGTCCCTATTTAGTCTTCCCTTAGAGTGATGGGCATATATGCTCTAGTTTTTAGACGGCAGGGGCACCAATGTCCCAAAAGTATGACGGAGAGTACCTGCATACCATTTACGATAGTTCGGGAGTATATTTATCCTTTTCCCTTAAAAATAAAATAAAAATTACAACTTTCCAAAAGCAAATTCATTATTCCAACAGAGAAGTCAAAAATATTCGAGATATATATACACATATATAGCAAGAAATATTTGATAATTTTTCAGTAAAAATTATTCAACTCATCACCATTGAATCTATGTTGTTCTACTATTGCACAATTCCCTATAGAATTTGAAACATTACTCTATTTTCCATTGTCAATATTAAGATATTGCATATTTACTAGTTCTTATTTTCTTCATACGTATAAAATGCAAGATATAACAATCAAATAATTAATTCATCATGATGCTTGTGTTATTTCTATTTGAGTATCAATAACATTCTCACTACACCTTAATGATCAAACAATTAGATTTGCTAATAAGACCAAAATTGCTTAAAAGATATTTGCACAATTACTTTGAACTTATCACCAAATATACAAGACCATATTTATCATTTATTCCCTAAAATTATACCATACACATTGATAGTAAATATGTTACATTATTAACAAATATTATAATATTTATCTGATAAAATTAATCAAGGCACCCGGATACCACATTACAATAAAAACATTATCTCCCTCCTCCTCTCATATGAGACTATATTTGTATCTTTTTTCCCCTAAAAATTATATAAAAGATTGACCGTAAATATGTTTCATTACTTTTGTGTAGAGTTGATTATTTTCAAGACCTAATTCCAATTTTTTTATTATGGTAATGAAAATGTCTTACAATCTAAATTTATTTTATTATTAAGAAAATTAATTCTACTAGTTCTGATTTTGAGATTTTCACGCTGAAAAAAACCTTTGAGGTCAGAGATGTCAGACTATTACAATATAATGTTTTATCTCGTTAAATTAGTTGAGACACACATTGATATTATAAAAAAGCAAAGTATTATAATATTTATCGCATTAAATTAATCGAGATGCGTGTAAGACATTGAAATTATTATATTATAAAAAAGGAAAGTATTATACCAACTCCCCCCCCTCCCCATAATTCATTACTTTTGTATAGAGTGAATTATTTTCAAGATCTAATTCCAGTTTTTTCTTATGGTAATGTAAATGTCTTACAATTTAAATTTATTTTATTATTATGAAAATCAATTCTATTAGTTCTGGTTTTGAGATTTTCACGCTGAAAAGAAAAAGATTGAAGCCAGAGATGTCAGACTATTACAATATAATGTTTTGTCTTGTTAAATTAGTCGAGAGTCGTGACACACATTGAAATTATAAAAAAACCAGAGTATTATAATATTTATTACATTAAATTAATCAAGACGCGCGTAAGACGTTGAAATTGTTATATTATAAAAAAGGAAAGTATTATAAAGTCCAACCCCCGCCCAACCCCAACCCCCTTGGTTTGATGATTAGGACAAGTCATTTTTCTTCAAGAGGGTCCCAAAAGTCTGGCCAAAATCTCCCACCGACGAGGACAAATAGGAATACATATAAATTCTTTGCGTCTAGATCTTCCTCTGTCACTCAACAATTTCTCAATTGCAGCCCTCAGAATTCCCCTTTTGGAGGTAAGTTAGATCTCTGCATATCTTGTTTTGCAATACTTGTTTACTAGTAATTAAAACTGCATTATCTGATCCCAAAACCTTTGATTTTTTCATTGTTGTGTTAAACCCTGTTGAGAAATTCCACTGATTTTGACATTTTATTTACAGTTCCTGATCTGGGTCATCCAGATCTGATCAAGAAACCACTAAAAATGAGATCTTTTGAGAAATTCAAGATTTGGGTTTTGTTAATCTGCTTGGTGTTTGAATTGGGTTATGGGTTTTATCTGCCTGGAAGTTATCCTCATAAATATGGGGTTGGTGATTTGTTGAATGTTAAGGTGAATTCATTGACTTCAATTGACACTGAGTTGCCTTATAGTTATTATAGTTTACCTTTTTGCCAACCACAAGAGGGTGTGAAGGATAGTGCTGAGAATCTTGGTGAGCTTCTTATGGGAGATAGGATTGAGAATTCTCCTTATAGGTTTAAGATGTATACTAATGAGACTGAGATTTTCATGTGTCAAACTAAACCTTTGTCTGGTGAGGAGTTTAAGCTTTTGAAGAAGAGGATTGATGAGATGTATCAAGTGAATTTGATTCTTGATAATTTGCCTGCTATTCGATATACGAGGAAGGCAGGTTATTTCTTGCGGTGGACTGGTTATCCGGTTGGGATCAAGGTTCAAGATGCGTATTATGTATTTAATCACTTGAAGTTTACGGTTCTTGTTCATAAGTATGAAGAGACCAATGTGGCTCGTGTTATGGGTACTGGGGATGGAGCTGAGGTGATCTCAACAGTTGGAAAGGATGGATCTGAGGAACCTGGTTACATGGTTGTTGGGTTTGAGGTTGTTCCTTGTAGTGTTCAACATGCTCCTGATTCAGCAAAGAACTTGAAAATGTACAATAAGTACCCGACTCCAATTAAGTGCGACCCTACAACTGTTGCCATGGCTATTAAAGAAAATGAGCCTGTTTCGTTTACTTATGAGGTGAACTTTGTGGAAAGTGACATTAAGTGGCCATCAAGATGGGATGCTTATTTGAAGATGGAAGGTGCAAAGGTGCATTGGTTCTCTATCCTTAACTCCCTTATGGTGATCACTTTCTTGGCTGGAATTGTGCTTGTAATCTTCTTGAGGACTGTCAGGCGGGATCTGACAAGGTATGAGGAGCTTGACAAAGAGGCTCAAGCTCAGATGAATGAGGAGTTATCCGGGTGGAAACTTGTGGTAAGTGATGTTTTCAGGGCTCCAAGTAATCCAGGACTTTTGTGTGCGATGGTTGGAGATGGGGTTCAAATTCTAGGGATGGGTGTTGTGACTATCATGTTTGCTGCCCTCGGATTTATGTCCCCAGCTTCTCGTGGAACATTGATTACCGGCATGCTATTCTTCTATATGATTCTTGGTGTTGCAGCTGGTTATGTTGCTGTTCGTCTCTGGAGGACAATCTTCTGTGGCGATCACAAGGGCTGGATTTCAGTCTCATGGAAAGCTGCTTGTTTCTTCCCTGGAATTGCTTTTCTCATTCTAACCACATTGAACTTCCTGCTATGGGGTAGTCACAGCACAGGGGCCATACCATTTTCTCTGTTTGTCGTCCTCATTTTACTTTGGTTCTGCATTTCCGTTCCTCTAACCCTAGTCGGTGGTTATTTGGGGGCAAAGGCTCCTCACATTGAATACCCAGTCCGAACTAACCAGATCCCCCGTGAAATCCCACCACAAAAATATCCATCTTGGCTTTTAGTTTTGGGTGCAGGCACCCTTCCTTTCGGTACTCTGTTCATTGAGCTCTTCTTCATCATGTCGAGTCTCTGGATGGGTCGTGTCTACTATGTCTTCGGCTTCCTCCTCATTGTCATGATCCTTCTCGTCATAGTCTGTGCTGAGGTCTCTCTTGTTCTGACTTACATGCATCTTTGTGTGGAGGACTGGAAATGGTGGTGGAAATCCTTCTTTGCCTCCGGATCAGTTGCTATATACATTTTCCTCTACTCTGTTAACTACCTAATCTTTGATCTCAAGAGCTTGAGCGGGCCTGTTTCTGCTACCCTTTACCTTGGATATTCCCTCTTCATGGTCCTTGCCATCATGCTCGCGACAGGCACGGTCGGGTTCCTTTCCTCCTTCTGGTTTGTACATTTCTTGTTCTCTTCAGTGAAGCTGGATTAAAGAAGTCTCTTATGGCAGAAAGAAACAAAAGAACCATTGAAGAAACAGCTGCAGATGTGTCTTTAAGTCATTCTTGTTTACTTTTTATTGTCATATTACTATCATTTTGTAGGGTATTTGGAAGAGAAAGCCAATAAACTCCTCAAGTTTTGTTAAATTCTTTAATAGTCAAGTGTTGCTTGATATAGTTGACTAATATCTTCATTGGTTGGGATAATCATATTTGGATGTGCCTATAGTGATGGATTCAGTTGGTAAATCTGGTTTGTACATTGCATTAACTCAACTCATCATGATTCTTGAATCACTTTTTTGATTATTCCTTTTTCGATTTGCTTTGATATGTTTTTTTCTTGAGCCGAGGGTCTATGGGAAACAATCCCTCTACCTTCTACTGTAGGAATTAGGTTTGTGTACATTCTATTTTTTTAAGCCTCACTTATGGTTCTGAATAATATTAGAAGTCATAGAACAACATCAAGAGTCCCCTTTGGAGTATGGCTTCTAGTTTGCTAGCAATCGTCCACATTGAGTTATTGGATACTTGATTCAGGTGCCACTAATCAATTTTTTTTTTTTACTTTTTTAAACTCCGTATGACTGTTAAAACCAACCAAACAAATTGAAATTGAGAGGGAGCACTTAAATTCTATGGATTCCCTCTTGGATCGTTCAATTGTTTGTTTCTTTATATTTTTATTTAGCATGTGTTTGTCTTTTTAATAATAACTTTATGTTAAGCTGAGAATTAATGTACTTTGATGTGATTCCATTCCTAAAGAGTCTATCTAATGATATGAGCAATGAAACAATTCAACTTCAATTGATCATAAGCCGTGTTTCACAAAGGGTGTCCAGAAATTGCTCAAGTACATTTTTTTGATAAACAAGTGTACAAAGTTAAAATACTTAATATTAATAAGTGAGTGTGCTCTTCTTAAAAAGTGAAAAAAAGAAAAAAAGAGTTGCTGATTTTTAGGCGCCTGAAATCATTGGGCAATATGTTATTTAACCACTTCATTTATCATTTTACTTGTATATATGGTGCTCTAAGGGACACCCTAGAGTGTAGCTCCGCCCCTGATTATAAGCATCATGTTTCTCCGTGGACGGGGCAGAGCCAAGTAAGGCGAGGGGTTCATCTGAACGCTCTTCTTTTTATTCCTTTCGGCTTAATTATGTGTTTACTCCTTGCGTTTTTTCCACTCCCTCACAATCCGGCCACAACTTATTACTGTAATATTGGCAAAAATACTGTTCTAATGGATTAGCCAAAACACAAACGGTTACTCTCTAAAAATAATTTACTTCGGATTAATAAACAGATTTTAAACTGTGTATGCTCTTGTTTCTAAAGATTTTTTACTACCAGATTTTTTGTCCTTTAAATCTCTTTAGAACCACAAAATGTGCTCACTAAAACTCTGTAAGCACAAAAAATAGGGACCCAATAGGCTATTGAGTACAATAATAGTACTGTATGCTAAAAACCCTTTAATACCAATAATTAAACCTGGTCGTTATTGACTTTTAGCATTTATGGAGTCATTGCCAAATCCAAAATTTAAAATTTATCAGTTTCTACAACAACTTCAAGTAATATAATAATAAAAATTGAGTTCATAGTTAAATATTTGTAGACATTTAGAAGAATTATTGATATAAATACCGAAGTGATTGAATTCTTGTGAACCCGTATGTTATATTCTAGATTTGCCTGTGAATTGAGCCGAGGGGGCAATCGACCATTGTATAGAATGAACTATAGTAAGACTTGTAGGGACTAGTGTTCCACCCACACAAAATAATCAAAAAGCTGTAAAATAAAGAAAATTTATACATCCATGTTACTATACATCATAATCATATAGTATTAGCTTTACATAAAGCAAAGAAGACTCACTATATATTTTAATCACATATTAGCACTCACTATGTATTTTAATCACATATTAGCACTCACTATATATTTTAATCACATATTAGCTTTACATAAAGTAAAGAAGACTCATTATATATCATAATCATATATTAGCTCATGGTAAAATAAAAAAGACTTATGCATCAATGTACTATATATCATAATCACATATTAGCTCGACATAAAGTAAAGAAGACTTATGCATCAATATAATGTACTATATATCATATTAGGTCAACATAAAGTAAAGAAGACTTATGCATCAATATAATATACTATATATATTATAATCATATATTAGCTCGACGTAACATAAAGAAGACTTCTGCATCAATCACTATATATATAATCGCATATTAGCTCACTATAAAGTAAAGAAGACTTTTGCATCAATGTACTATATATCATAATCACATATTAGCAAGTGGAAAAACATTTAAAAATCATAATAAGGATCCCACCTGTAAAGTTATTACTTTTTTCGTTTGTCGAGAAGTGGGGAAGCCTTAGCAGGTCCAATGATGTTTGCAGAATGTTGTGCCATCATAAGATATGATTCAACCAGAGAATGAGGCAGTAATACATGAAGATGCAGATAACCATGTGGTCATTTTTCATTCTTCTGACGGGGCTGCTTTCTAAAGAAACAACACAAGTTTCAGCTATAAGAATATGGTCATCATCAGCAATATTATCTTCACAAAGACCTGGATGCCCAAAACGATGTGGCAACGTAACCATTCCTTTTCCATTTGGAATAGGAAAAGGGTGTTACTTCAATGAAGCATTTAAAGTGAGCTGCGATAACAACACTGCTTTTAGTCACGGTAATGGTATGTATGTGCAATACATATCAAAGGACTCCATCACGGTTGATATTACTTTAGATTCGCACCCCTACAACAAATCATCTGGAATGAACATTTACAGTGATACAATTCTTGAAGGATCTGGCGACGAGTATTTCAGTTTTTCCAACAAGAACAAGTTTATAGCCATTGGGTGTGACGTTTATGCTAATGTCAAAGATTCAGACACTGGTATCAGTGTAAGTGGATGTGCTTCTTACTGTGACAACTCCACTAATAATGTTTCATCCTCTTCAGCTTCATCATCATATTGCACTGGGAATAACGGTTGTTGTCAGTCTGAATTTTCAAAAATAATACCAAGACACTTCACCATGTCCACACAAACAATGAACACGGAGAACACATCGTGGAGAACTAGCAATTGCACCTATTACTTAATTATAGAAAAGGGCACTTCTGAGTCTGACTTCACTCAGTTACGTGGTAAGTGCAAAGAAGAATATTCTTACAAAGGAAGGATGGTGCTGGACTGGGTGATTGGCAATGTTAATTGCAACAAAGCCATGAGAAGGCCAAAATATGCATGTAGAAAGAACAGCAGGTGCATCGATGATACTACTAGACCTGCTGGGGGATACCGATGCGATTGCTCTTCTGGTTATCAAGGCAACCCTTACCTCCTTCATGGATGCCAAGGTACTAATTCCCCTGTTCATTTCTCTTTTTTGTTTTTGTGATTTAACTTGTGTATATTACTACCTCCGTTTTAGCATACGTATCTTATTTTTGTTTTTAGTCTGTTTCAACAACGAACTTCATGTTTTTTCTATATTTAGTAAGTTTTTAATTCCTACATTTCATATGTTACGCTTAATAAGACTCCCTTATAGGATTGACATGGAATCTCCAAGATCACAGGATTTAAAGTACTTTTAGGGGTTGTTTGATACAAAGATTAATAATGCAGGAATTAGTAACACATGAATTAGTAATGTGGAGATTAATAATGCAGGAATTATTTTTTATTAAGTGTTTGGTTCATTGCTGCCCACCTAATTTTGTGTTTGGTTTAAAACTCTACAAAAAGCTTCTTTCCAATTGTACCCTTACATTATTATAGGATTTTCTATTTCATGTAATCGGGAAGGTAGATAATTGTCGGACAATATTTTTTTTTGTGGCCTTCTAACTAGCTAGGAGAAGAACAATTTTGTCACCATGTTTGCTATTTTCTCACTTGAATTATTTGAGGGTAAATAATTGTTATCTTAATAAATTGATCACTCACAAAACGTCAATTTTCAATTGAAAAAAAATAGACCATCTACTTTTAAAATAAAAAAGACCGTAAACGGTAAACAATAGTAAAATCGAACAAACCATCTTCGTTTACACATAAAATTGCAAGTTATAGTTTTAATATGTATGCAATTTTATAAATTATTCAAAATACCTGGGCCTGACTCAACCCCAAAAGCCAGCTCATGAGGGGAGGATTGCTCAAGTCCATATAAGGAGATCACCAGTCTATTCCCCAACCAATGTGGGACTTTTACCCACTCTAACACCCCCCTTCACGCTCAGGCCCAATTGACGCGTGGAGCGGGAACCCAAATGGGGATGAACTTGGCTTTGATACCATGTAAAGATATGACACCTGGGCCTAACTCAACCCCAAAAGCTAGCTCATGAGGGGATGATTACTCAATCCATATAAGGAGACCACCAGTATGCCATGTGGCCATATATTTACTTTTTTCGATTAGTAAATGTTAAACAACTCACATTTCAAATATTATATTGAATTTATTTTGCAACAAACAACTCTCTCTAAATAATAAAATTTGCAAGCTAATTTATTTAAATAAATTTACTAGTACAAATATAAGACATAAAACCAAGAAAATAAACAGAATGATTAAAAGGATTTGACGGATATTTTTGTCTTTACATATATTGATCCCATGGTATTAAATCCCATGTATTACTAATACCACCAAATAGAAGGTATTAGTTATACACCCTATAATACCATAGTGTATAACTAATACATGCATTAGTTATACATATGCCCAAAATTCCTACCAGACACAGTACTAAGTAATACCATACATAATACATGGATTATTTCTCCTAATACACTCTACCAAATACCAAATGACCCCTTAATGTGTTATAGACACCTTTATCTTTGATGTGCTAGATTGTTTATAGGCAGCAGTTTAGACTAAGACTATTTTATTCTGTAAGTTGTAACACTTTTGAAGGGGAACTACACTTTTGTTGTAGTATACCTGTGGATATATAGACTAAAGTTACCAGTTTCAAAAAATAAAATGTTTCGATACAATATTTGAAATGAAACAAAGAGAGCAACAATATAACAATATCCCACTGTACCCCTTTATTTTGACTTGTTTTTAGCATGTAACATGTCTTATTTTCTAAGTTACTAATCTCAGTTTTTATGATAATTACTTGTTAATTTCCACAGACATCGACGAGTGTGCAAGTCCAAAAAGGAATCATTGTCCCAACAATACTCGCTGTGTTAATACTCCTGGCAGTTACCATTGTGACTCAAATAATGTGAGACATACGCTAGCTAAACAACTCTCCATAGGTATTGTATAACTCTCTTCTTTGTCTTCTTTTTTCCCCTCTTGTTTCTTTGTTAGATTAGATTAAGCTTTCTCTAGCTTTTTATTTGAGACAAATTAGTCCCAACAAATGATTAATGATCCTTTTCATGTCATGACCTAACTAAAGACATTATAACATTTATTCTAGCTAGCTGCTCTTTAGAAAATTAGAAGCTTAACTTAAGCTTTAAAATTACAAAGGAGCCTGGAAAAGCATTTACCGCCCTTTCTCTTACTCTTAGATTCTCAAAATGAATTTATGCTTGTTTTATATGAGATTGGTTTGCTCACAAGCAGGTATTGGAGAAGCAATTACTTTTGTAATCCTGGTAGCAGTTTGTCTTTGGCTACACAAATGGCTCCGGAAGAGGGAAGAAAACAAAGCTAAACAAAAGTTTTTCAAGAGGAATGGTGGATTACTTTTGCGACAACGTATTTCCTTAAATGGAGAAAGTAGTGGTGGCTCTTTGCCAAAGCTCTTGTCTTCCCATATTCATGGAAACCTCAGTCACAGTTCTAATCCTACAGTCTCAAAGTCTGAGTTGGATGATCAGATTCTTCCGCACCCAGCAATAATATTATCGTGGGATCATCGGGTGCGAATTGCTGCAGAAATAGCAGGGGCACTATCTTACATGCACTCATGTGCTTCTACTCCCATTCTTCACAGAGATATAAAATCAAGCAACATATTACTAGACGATAATTTTAGAGCAGTGGTTTCTGATTTTGGACTATCGAGATTGTTGTCTGTTGACAAGACTCATTTAACAACAATGGTAGGGGGTACATTTGGTTACATAGATCCAGAATACTTCCGCTCAGGTCAACTTACAGACAAATGTGATGTCTATGCCTTCGGTGTAATTCTTGCAGAGCTGCTAACAAGTCAAAGAGTTGTCACTTCAAACCAACCAGAAGATCCAGGTTTGGTTATCCGTTTCACATTAGCATTGAAAGAAAATCGTATAATTGATATTGTAGATCCTGAAATTGTAAAAGAAGTTGAGGATGAACATGTGATTCTTGCTGTGGCCAAACTTGCCAAGAGATGCTTAAATTTTAATGCAAGGAGAAGGCCATCCATGAAGGAGGTGGCAGCTGAACTTGAACAAGAAGGAAAAATGAGGCAAGAAATGCCTCATAATGAGAGTTTCCAAGATAACATTTCACCAAAAAGTGAAAGTTCATGTAGTCATACTTCTGATTGTACTGAAGAAGATAATCAGAACTCAGTGTCTCACAATGAAATGCATTATAACAGAAAGGGAAGTTTGTAACTTTTATAACATCAACTTTTATCTTTTGTAATTGTAATGTCGAAGTAATTGCATGTATGGACACATAATCAAATGAAGATTAGCATGATTTGCATTAATATTTAAGTCATATATATGATGAAATATTTTGTTATGATTTTATTTATTATCCTTTCTAATAGGATTGTTCATGGGGTTTGATTTGGTTTTCATCAAAAGCAAAACTAGACCAACTATATAGCTTTTTTGGTTTTTTTTTTTTTTTTTAATTTGAAGATCGTGGTGTCCAGGTGTCACGACCCGAGTCTACAACCTGGACGTGGCTGACACTCAAGAACCATTGCTGGTCCCCAAGCGAACCCTCATCCTGGCTGACTACAAGCGGAAGACTAACTTAAGCATGCAAAAGCTTAAAAACTTAATAAAAATTCATGAAACTGAAATACAAAACTTTAACTCAAATGAAAAACTCTGAATATAAAAATAATAGTCAACTCGCCATAAAATAGGCAACTTAAGTCTTTAAAACATTTAATAAAATAAATGATACAGATTTCTCTACTATACTAACTATCTATGAAGCCTCTAATTGATAAAGATGGAAGTCGGGACAAGACCCACGACATCCTAACAACTGATATAACTGAAAGGTAAATGAAATCCTCCGGAAGCAAGGAGGCTCAGCATAGCTAACTCGAACTCTCGGATGTATCAACGAAGCTTCTGTTGATGATCCTGAATACCTGTGTCTGCATCATGAGAAGATGCAGGCCAAATGGCTCAGTATGTGGAATGTACGAGCATGTAAGGGGAATTCTAAAGCATAACATAAGCTTGAACTTTGATAAAAAAAAATGGAAACATACTTACCTCTTTTCAAACCTACTCAACTCAAGGAATACTCAAGGATACTCAAAACTACTCAACTCAGAAGTACTTAAGGATACTCAACTCAACTCAAAGATATGATATTCGACTCTGGGTACTCAACTCAATATAAAGCAACAATACACATACAATATATAAAAAGCTTTATAAAACAATAAAACAACTTAGTTCGTTAAAGAAAATGCAATAACAAACTCAACTTTACTTATATAATAAAATAATATAGTTTATGTGGGAGATTCTCTAACCGACAACCACCACTATGAGCCTAAGTGGTGATACAACGTCTTGGCCACGCTGCCAGAACTATCATATACTTTGCCGTCATAAAGAACGCTTTAACTTAGTGGATCCACTTGCTTAACTTATGTGATCATCTAAAAAGTATGACCCATTAATACCCGTGATGACTACATGGTTTATGGAGACTTGAGTTAATATGAACTCGCATCCCCATATCGGTGCTCAATACTACTCCCAAAATATACTTAGGTCATATGTTTTCAAACAACTTCTTTCTTTTGTTTGAGATAATTACTCAAAACTTAGCTTAAAAGCTCTCTTGGAATCGATGTTCCTTTTTCTTTCTCAAAATGTGAAAACATTTTCAAACTTCTTAGGAATACTTAGTTCCCATATACTTTTTGAAGAAAATGAACTTTACTCTTACTCTTTACTCAACTTCAAAGCTTAAGTCTTAAAACAAAGTTTAAACATTTGTAAAAGACTTCTTAAAATATGGTTTATGCCGATTTATGGACATGAACGACTCAATGCAAGGTTTTCAATAACCATAGATAGAACTCAATACTTGGAACTCAAGAACTTCAATGATACTACAAATTTCAAGAATGCTCAACTCAGAGGGTTCATGCGGAATTATGAGCATGAACTACTCAACTTATGGACTCAAAGATATTTCTCATCTCAAGATTTTTCGACTTATAATGTTCATGCGGAATTATGGGCATGAACAACTCAACTCATAGACTTCATGGGTAATAGGTAATAGTCCCATGATTATGAATTTAATCTCAAAGGGGTTAGAAACTCAATACTTAAGACTTAGGACATGGAGATATTACTCCTGTCATAGATACTCAACTTATGGAGTTCATGCGGAATTTATGGGCATGAACGACTTGACTCGTAGGTATACATAACATTATGGAACTCATGATACAACTCTTCTCATTCTCTTACTTACTTCCTCAAAACTTAGTTCAAATTGATAGTTGATCTCAAAGGCTTTCTTGAACTCTACTCTTAACTCTCTCTTGAATGTGAATTATGAATTCAAGAGTTATGCTTCATGGTATGAAGGATCTTGTAATGATAAAGTAGACTCATGAATACATTCTCCTCACTCTCATGCTCACTTACTTTAGTCTTGAAACAAGTTACTAGAAATTATAGAAGATTCCTCGAAAGGACTAAAAGGGACTGTCTCAAAATGATCAGAAAAACTCTCAAGACTTAACACTTAACTTTTCCTTGAATTTGAATTATTAATTCAAGGTTAGGATTTATGTTATGAATGATTTCTAAGTGTTTAGAAGTAGTTTAGAGTGATTAGAATCAAAAGGAGTGAAGGTACACTTAAAAGGGACTCAAACGGGACAACCGACGGAAAATGAGTGGGGGCAGGCGACCCTGGCGAGTTTCGGGCGCGGGGCGCCAGCCCCTAACTTCAGAGACTGCTTATGGGCGCACTGCAGGCGCGCTGCCCCAGCCCCTTGGGCGCATCTGGGGCGCACTGCGCCAGCCTCTCCCAGACAAAGTTTCGACGAATTTCGCCTCTCGTTTTCTAACCCTAAATCACTTTAATCGATTTCTTTTCTCATGTTTTCCTTAGATTCAATTACCCATCCTAAGTACACACTAATCCACTCAAAACAATCACTTTCATCTCAATAAATCATCAAAACCCCAACAAAACAAGATTTAGAATGAACCTCAAGAACACCTATCAAGAACTTAAATCCTTCAACTTTTTGAGAATGAAACTTATGCTGAAAATAACATGTTTGGCGTGTGGGTGAACTAACCCAACACTATGGAAGCTTACATACCTCTTAGGGATCAAACCCATGGCGAAAATCCGCTATAACACGCAAGAATCTCGACGAACGCTTCGCTCCTTTCTCTTTACTCTTCTTGAACTCTCAACTAAAACCCTAGGCTAATTTAGGATTATAAAACTGAACCTAATAGGATTAGACCCTTAAAATATTACTAAAAATGAATTAAATCTGATTGGGTAAGGAAAAGACCAAAATACCCCTCTCTATTTTCGGCTAACTTTCCTTAACTGGACAATCTATCTTCAAAAGGCCATATCTCACTCATACGAACTCGAAACTTAGCAAACTCGGTGACGTTGGAAAGATAATTCAAAGGTATTTCCTACGGTATCTGGTAGCACACCTAAATCATCCTGAGTTAGGAGTTATGGTCGTTTGAAGTTGACCCATAACTCATACTTAACTTAACTCTCCAAATTTCAGATTTTGCTATTTCCAATTTACTTCTTTTTGGAACTCAAGGTGCTACATCTAGTGACCTGAACTTAATACTTAAGAAATTTTAAATTCCTTGCAAAAATCTTACTCACTACAAATAAGCGTTCGAGTCTTAGCTCAAATTTTTTCTGGGGTGTTACACTAGGCTAGCTCTCGCGCACCTCAACTAATTCCACGGGATACCTGCCACCTCCCACCAACAATATGGATTAGGTAACTCTGTCTACCAAGGCTAGGACTGATGGGAAGAATCACCTAGTGTTTTTTGTTTCCAGTGAGTTTTGAACCTGAGACCTCATGGTTCTCAACCACTTTATTGACCGCTAGGCCACACCCTTGGGTGCTTTTTGGTTTGGTTTTTTCTTGGCAAATAAAATTAAAATCCAGTTCATTCAATCTATCAGAGTTATGGACACACTTTTCCATATGATAATGTATGTTACTTATAATGTTTAGCAAGATTTGCACTAATATAAAAGAATTTATGATATATGAAATATTCTTATGTGAGAAATTTTCTCCATAGTAGATGATAATTATTCCCTTTCATTAAGCTAAGTTACATCAATATGTACTTTTAAGCCTGCCAATTTTTTTAAATTATACTAAATAAACAAATGAATCCCATTTTTTTTCTATATAAACGTAAAACTTAAAATGAAACCTTAACAATAATATATTTCTCTACTTCTATTAAGGCATAATAGTTTAAGATCCCCCTGAATACCTACAGCTGAACTGTTTTTTGGTAGAGTTTTATATTTTTTATTTTTGTAAATTTTTATTTTTTACACTTGTAGACAGAAAAAGAAGAAATACACAGCTGAAACAAATCATCATTGCATTTCTTTTATAGATTTTTCCCGAAAAAGAAAAAGTACACAGATGAAATAAATAGTTGTTGGTCTCTTAATAAGAAATAGAAAGAAAATTTACCCCTTTTTTTTTAAGTATAAAGAAAGTTTACACTTGGAACTTCATTATTTTGACTAAAACCTTTGAAAGATGAAAAAATGAAGATGATTTGGGGAATTTTCTCTGTCTCTATTGATCAATAATTACAAAGCTTTATACAAGAAATAAGGACTAATCTGCAAATAGTAAAAGACTACTAGATAATTTCCTAAACTATGTAACTAATTACAACTAATATATGTACAACTCATCTATTCTAGAAGGTGTTTTATTTCATGTCACTATTGGGCTGAATGTACACTGGATATACTCTATTTTGAGCCCAATTACATTAAGCCCTTAATGAAGGATAAAACTTCAGCCCAGTTCAGACTTCAAACTTTCTCCGACAAAATCATCCTTGATCTAGAAGCATCAAGTTTTGTCTCTCTTGTCTCAATCATTTCATCTTCTCCCTTCTTCTGTGTGTCAATGGAGGAAAAGGAAATCTTCTCTCCAACATCCCCCCTCAAGTTGGAGGGGATGGAAATCACACCCAACTTGTCCAAGAGGCGTTGATGAGAACCCCCATTTAGAGGCTTGGTGAACAGATCTGCAAGCTGACCTTCCGCTGGAACAAATGAGAGAGAAATAAGGCCTGATAAGAACTGTTGGCGAACAAAGTGGCAGTCCAAATCCACGTGTTTCGTAAGCTCATGAAACACCGGATTGCGAGCAATATGGATGGCGGCCTTGCTGTCAGAGTGAACTGGAACAGGAAGGTCCGGTGGAACAGAAAGATCCTCAAGGAGGCGTACTAGCCAAGTAAGTTCAGCAGTGACCCGTCTCATGGACCTATACTCTGCCTCAACAGATGAAAGTGAAACAGAGGCTTGTTTCTTGGATTTCCAAGAAATTGGAGCTCCACCTAGAGTGATGAAGAAACCACTAACAGATCTCCGTGTGTCTTTGCAGGAAGCCCAATCAGCATCACAAAAGGCAAGCAAATCGAAGGAAGGATATGAAGACAAGAGAATGCCTTGACCAGGATCTGACTTGAGATAACGCAACACACGCAGGGCAGCTGAAAAATGAGACACATTGGGTCGCTGCATATATTGGCTGAGACAGAGAACCGCGAAAGAGAGATCAGGACGGGTATGAGTAAGGTAATTCAACTTCCCTACTAATGTTCTGTAAAGAGTAGGATTCTCCATCAATGGCCCATTATCATGCTGTAGCGTAGAGTAAGGATCAAGAGGAGAAGAAACAAGAGAACCAGAAGAATCAAACTCCCCTAAAAGATCCTGAGTGAATTTGCGTTGACTTAAAATGAACCCTGTCTCTCTCTGATGACTTCGATACCCAAAAAATTGTGAATGTCCCCCAAGTTCTTAACTCGAAACTCAGAGTTGAGAAAATCAGTGATAGAAGCAATCTCAAATGTGTCACTGCCTGTTAGCAGTATGTCATCCACATACACAACCAATATGGATATAAGAGCACCATTTGTCTTGAAAAATAAAGAATAGTCATTGAGAGAACTAGAATACCCTTTATATGCCAAAGCACCAGCAAATCGGGCATACCACTGTCGGGAAGCCTGTTTTAACCTATAGAGAGACTTCCTTAAGAGACAAACATGATTAGGAGAAGGTGGGGGAAAACCTGGAGGAAACCTCATGTACACTTCTTCTTGCAGTTCACCATGTAAAAATGCATTATTTACATCAAGTTGGGACACTCTCCAACCCTTCTTGATGGCAATAGTGAGCAAACATCTGATTGTGGTGATCTTTACCACAGGTGAAAAGGTCTCACTAAAATCAATGCCTTCCTTTTGAATGTCCCCCCTTACCACCAATCTAGCTTTTAGCCTTTCAATAGAACCATCTGAGTTATGCTTGGCTTTATAAACCCATTTACATGGCAAAGGTCTCTTACCTGGTGGTAGTTCCACAACCTCCCAGGTACCATTTAAGTGAAGAGCTGCAAGTTCTGTTTCCATTGCCTTGTGCCATCCAGAATGTTTATAGGCTTCATCAAAGCTCTTAGGCTCTGTGATAGAGGACAAAGACTGTATGATGTTTTGATTTGGCACAGACAAAGCAGTAAAAGAAAAAATATTAGGACTGGAAGAATGAACAAAACAAGAGTTAGTGACATCAGTGAGTAAAATGGAGTTGCAAACAAAATCCTTTAGGTAGGAAGGTTGATGACTTAATCTGGCTGACCTTCTAGGAGGGGTAGGAATGGTGGGCGACACATGAGTGATAGGAGTGGTTAACAAGGGAACATGAGGCTCTGGAGATGATGTATGTGACTCAGGTGAGTGAAACATAACAGGAGAGGGTGGTTCTGAATCTGAGACAGGACTAGGAGAAGGAAAATAATTGTTGATAGAGGTGCCAGAATGTGTAGAAAAGGGAAAATGATCCTCATGGAATTTGACATCCCTTGAGACAAGATACTTTCCACTGTCTAACTCCATAACCTTGTAACCCCTTTGATTGGAAGGATACCCTAAAAAAATGCACTCCCTAGCTCTAGGTTGGAATTTATCCCTACCATGAGCTAAGGTAGAGACAAAACAAAGACAGCCAAAAACTTTAAGATGTGAGTAAGAAGGTGATGTACCAAAAAGAATTTCATAAGGAGTCTTCCCTAGAATAGCTTTAGAGGGTAATCTGTTGAGCAAGTGAGTAGCAGTTAAAATGCACTCACCCCAATATTGAATAGGAAGGTGAGCTTGAAAAAATAGCCCCCTGGCAACTTCCAAAAGGTGTTTATGTTTCCTCTCCACTACCCCATTCTGTTGAGGTATGGCTACACAAGATCTCTCATGAAGAATTCCTTGAGAATGAAGGAACATTGTCTCTTGACTACCCCTTCCTAGTTCCAAAGCATTGTCAGATCTTATCCTTTTCACCTTTAATTCAAATTTTCTTTCCACCATGGCTAAAAAATCCTTAAGTACTGGAAAAGCATTACTCTTAGTTTTTAGGAGAAATGTCCATGTACCCCTGCTAAAATCATCTACAATGGTCAAAAAATAGTTATAACCATCATGAGTGGAAGTTTTGAAAGGTCCCCATGTGTCAATATGTATCAGCTCAAATATCCTTTTAGATTTAATGCTACTGACAGGAAAGGGCAGCTTGCTTTGTCTAGCTTTAGGACAAACAGGACAAATGTAAGGAGAAACAGAAGGGAATGAAATGAAATCAAGATTTTTCATTGTTGAAAAAGGCAAATGCCCCAGTCTTACATGCCATAGAGCTATATCAGAAACAACATTGGCACAAATAGGAACTGAAACAGACCTAAGATTAGAACTAGAAACTGAAACAGATACATTACTGGAAATATTTCCTTTTGGAATTGAAATCAAATCACTAGAGATAACTTTGGAATTTCTTCCTTTTTGAAAAGAAATATCTTCTTTAAGAGACTCTGATTGCATCCTAGGTGCCTTGAGTAGATAAAAATCATTTCCTACTTCACCAAAAACTTGTTCCTTCCTCATTAAATGGTCCTGTAATACACAACCACTAGGAGTGAATAAAATATTACAATTGAGATGATTGGCTAACTTATGAACTGATAATAAGTTATATTTGAAATTCGGGACATATAAGACATTGTGGAGAGTGAGATTAGGCAATATACTTATGCTTCCTATATGTGTCACAATGATCTTAAAAGAGTTAGGTAAAGTGAGATGCAAAGGCATAGATAGAGGAAGCAAAGAAATAAAAGATTTGGAATCAAAACACATGTGCTAAGATGCTCCTGAGTCAATAATCCAAGTCCCAGAATTATAGACTGTAAAACATGATCCCGAGTATTTTAGAATTGTACCGGCAACTGCATTTGCATTGATTGTTGTCCCTAAACTTGCTCCCTGATTGTTTTTCACATCCATCCTTACTTGATTGACCAGATTTGAATATTGTTCTTTGCTCAAAACCTAGTTATAATGCTCTTTGTTAGGGAACTGGGGGTACCACATGTTCCTTGAATCCTCATGATTCCCACTAAAAGCTTCACCCTCTTCCCCTGTAACTACTGCATTTCCTTTGACCAAATTCTGAGAATTCTTTGTCTTAGTAAACTCAAAATCATCTGGGAAACCAATTAGCCTAAAACAGTCATCATACACATGTCCTGTTCTTCCACAGTAGGTACAACTCACATTTGGATTATATTTCACTCTCATTGGTTTATTTTTGGGAAATGTTTTCCCAACCTTTTGATTGCCAGGATTCCCAGATTTCTGTGTTGCTTGAGCTCCTTTAAATGGTTGGTTACCACATCTGTAATTCACTCTTCCTTGACCTCCCACCATGAAAGAGGCAGCATCAATTGTGTTAGCAACATTAACATAAGCTTCCTTTTGGTTTTCATCCTGCAAAACTAAAGCATAAACACTGTTAATAGAAGGTAGTGGATTGATCATTAAGATGGTTCCTCTTGCTTGAGCATATGTGTCATTTAAACCCATCAAAAATTGAACAAGTCTTTGATCCTCCAAAGACTTGATAAGTTTTCCTTTGCCTTCACATGTGCACACAAAACTACAACATGATAACAGATCTAGAGAATCTAGCTCATCCCACAAACGTTTGAGCTTGGTGAAATATCCTGCAACATCATTGTTCCCCTGAACTAAACTTGATATTTCCTTTTGCAGGTGGTAAAGTTTAGCGCCATTGGTTCTGCCAAACCTTTGCTCCAGACTATCCCACAACTCTTTTGCTGTTTTAGAGTAGATGACGCTGTCTCCGATGTCCTTAGACATTGCATTCAACAGCCAAGACATCACCATGTCATTGCAACAACTCCATTGCTCATAATCTGGAGAAAGCAGATCTGGAGTTTTGCATACCCCATTGATAAACCCCAATTTCTTTTTGGCTGAAAGTGCAATCAGAATAAATCGCCTCCATCCTGGAAAACATCTACCATCGAAGATTGAATTGATCAAATTCATCCCTGGTGAATCTGAGTTGTTCAAGTGATAATGGTGGGTGTTGTTAATGGTTCCACTGGTTTCAGTTTCTTTGGATTGTGTTGAAGGAAGATCATCTCCCATGATTGATCAAGATTTTAGAAGATTGAAAAAAATGATAGAGATTGGATCGAGCTATTGCTCTGATACCATGAAAGATGAAAAAATGAAGATGATTTGGGGAATTTTCTCTGTCTCTATTGATCAATAATTACAAAGCTTTATACAAGAAATAAGGACTAATCTGCAAATAGTAAAAGACTGCTAGATAATTTCCTAAACTATGTAACTAATTACAACTAATATATGTACAGCTCATCTATTCTAGAAGGTGTTTTATTTCATGTCACTATTGGGCTGAATGTACACTGGATATACTCTATTTTGAGCCCAATTACATTAAGCCCTTAATGAAGGATAAAACTTCAGCCCAGTTCAGACTTCAAACTTTCTCCGACAAAATCATCCTTGATCTAGAAGCATCAAGTCTTGTCTCTCTTGTCTCAATCATTTCATCTTCTCCCTTCTTCTGTGTGTCAATGGAGGAAGAGGAAATCATCTCTCCAACAACCTTTTAAGTGGCTAAAATAATAGAACTTCAGTGAAGTCTCTTTTATAGATTTGAATTGAAAAAAATAAATATATGGTAAGATATGTGTGGTTTATTAAGAAGATGTAAGAAGAAATATACAATTTTGAACAAATAAACTATTGTATACGATATGACTATGGCAATTCACTGTTGCAAGATACCCGACTTGGAAGTGATTTTTCAGCTTTTTCTTTACTCTCACGTGCCTAAAAGAGAGTGTATCCATGCTCTTTGCCATGACAGTGTTTAGCAAGTGAAGGCTATTAAAAATACCAAGTTTAGGGGGGATAAGTTGGACCAACAGTAGTTCGGGTGTACACCGAACAAATGGTGTCAAGTTCAGGGTGGTCCCTAATTTTTTTTTTTGGTTGTTGTTGTTGTTGTTGATAAAGATAATGTAAGGGTGGTCCTGAACCATTAAGCCTTTTTTAAGAACTATTGATAAAACAATATCAAATAACGATTAGCTTAATAAATCTTCGCTTGTGAAAATGAAAGACAGATTTGAAGTACTTAAACAACACTTGCTAAGAAAGTGATCATACACGTTATACCCACGCATTTAATTAAACAATAATGAATCCTTTATTATAATCACTTCCAAAACGACATTTATTTTTATTATAGTCTTCTATAAAAATAAATGTCGTTTTGGTTCATCTTTTTCCAGTATAATACCAAACCAAATACATGTCTCTCTTTTTAGTCGGTTTGATTCATTTTTCAGTTCAATTTCAGTTTTTCTTGAACAGCCTTACTTTGTTATATTGTTGGTGCTTGCTTTAAGATTAAAAAGATAGCAGAGAAATTATTTTAACCTTCCAATGTAACTTTTGAAATTAGACTATATGAGTTAGAGTAAAGTCAACACAAAGTAACCATGAAAAGGTTTCAGAATTACCAGTGGACAAATTGTGCAGAAAACTAATTTATGATTCAAACGAAGTTCATGGTATTATTTATTAAAGTAATATGTTGAGGTGATACTTTATCAAGGTATCAAGTTAGTCGCAAGGATTATCAATTGAGTTTAACTAAAGTGTAGACCACACATATTTTAAGTTATATCTATTAACATAAAACATGTGCAATCAATTTATGAAACTATTATTAGGGTGACAGTTAGAGAGGTGTTGGGTGTCTCGAGAGGTCCTTCTGGTGGGCATAGAGTGAACTGGTGGTGGAATGGAGAAGTACAAGGGAAATTGGACCCAAAGAAGTTGACTTATGCGAAGTTGGTGGAGAGTAAGACAAGAAGGAGAAGTGGAAGAATAGGGAGAAGTATAAGCTAAGATGGTTTAAAAGGAGACAGAGTTAGCGGTTACTACAGCAAAAATGAGCGCTTGTACGTAAAATTAGCGAACACAGATGAGGATAAGAAGTTATACAAGTTAGCTAAGGCTAGAGAGAGGAGGGCCCGTGACCTTGACCAAGTGAAGTGTATCAAGGATGAGGATGACAAAGTACTGGTAGAGGAGGTACTCATTAGTTAAGGCATTGTGCTAGGGGATTTGGAGCACTTAGAGAGGCGTCGTGAATAGTGATTATGTTTATTCTTGGCGTATAAAAGTTGAGGAGGTTAAGGTTGATATTCATAAGTTGTGTAAGGGTAGAGTGACTGGCAGACGAAGTTTAGGTGGATTTTTGGAAGAGCATAGGTAGGGCAGGTATGGAGTGGCTTACTGAGTTGTTTAGTGTTGTTTTCAAGATGACGAAGATACCCAATGCATGGAGATGGAGTATGATTATTCCGTTGTACAAGAATAAGGGTGACATTCAAAATTGCAACAACGATAGGGGTATCAAACTGCTAAGCCAGACTATGAAGGTATGAGAGAGGGTAGTGGAGATGAGAGAGAGGAGGATCGTGACAATTTTTGAGAACCAATTTGGATTTATGTCAGGACGCTCGACTACAGAATCTATTCATCTCGTAAGGAGACTGATGGAGCAGTATAGGGATAGGAAGAATGACTTGCATTGGTATTCATCGACCTAGAAAAGGTTTACAACAAAGTCCCCAGGGAGGTTCTATGGAGATGTTTAGAGGCTAGAGGTATACCTGTGGGCCGTGGCGTACATTAAGTCGATTAAGGACATGTACAATGGAGTCAAGACTCAAGTTAGGGCAGTGAGAGGAGACTCAAAACACTTTCCCATGTTAATAGGGTTGCACCAAGGATCAACTCTTAGCCCGTTTCAATTTGCCTTGGTGATGGATGTATTGACGCGACAAATTCAAGCTGAGGTGTCAAGGTGTATGTTATTTGCGGATGACGTAGCTTTGATTGATGAGACTTACGAGGAAACTAATGCTAAGTTGGAGGTTGAAGACAGACCCCTAGAACCTAAGGGTTCAAAGTTATGCAAAACCAAGACTGAATACTTAAGAGTGCAAATTCAGTGTGATCATAACCACGTGTCTACATGAAGTTTCAGTTAACCAGAAACATCTCAATGATAGACATTCTTAATCAGATAGTGCAATGTCATAGTCAGAGTGAACTATATAACCATTTTGAATCAACATGACAGTGAAATATCCTTCACAAAGCTAAAGAATTCATTCAGACACTGAAACAAACACCTTACGGACAACCATTTTGAATCAACATGACAGTGAAATTATCCTTCACAAAGCTAAAGAATTTATTCAGACACTTAAACAAACACCTTACAGGCAACCATTTTCCCTGATTGCCTTAATAACCTCAGGAAGTCGAATTCCACCCCCACCGCACCCCACTACCACCATCACCCGTCAACATCAAATCACACAGAGTCAACCCACAAATTCAGACTTGGAATGAAATTACAAAGACAAGTGTGAAGAAATTTCATACCTGGAACCATTGAAGAAACAGCTGCAGATGTGTCTTTAAGTCATTCTTGTTTACTTTTTATTGTCATATTACTATCATTTTGTAGGGTATTTGGAACAGAAAGCCAATAAACTCCTCAAGTTTTGCTAAATTCTTTAATAGTCAAGTGTTGCATGATAGCTTCATTGGTTGGGATAATCATATTTGGATGTGCTTATAGTGACGATTCAGTTGGTAAATCTGGTTTGTACATTGCATTAACTCAACTCATCATGATTCTTGAATCACTTTTTTGATTATTTCTTTTTCGATTTGCTTTGATATGTTTTTTTTTTGAGCCAAGGGTCTATGGGAAACAATCCCTCGACCTTCTAGTATAGGAATAAGGTTTGCGTACATTCTATTTTTTTAAGCCTCACTTGTGGGATTACATTGGATATGTTGTTGTTATCATGATTTTGAATAATATTAGAAGTCATAGAACAACATCAAGAGTCCCCTTTGGAGTATGGCTCTCTAGTTAGCTAGCAATCGTCCGCATTGAGTTATTGGATACTTGATTCAGGTGCCACTAATCACATGATCGGATAATATGAGATTAGTTTCTAATTCTTATATCCATTAGTTACTTTGTATAATAGCTCCATTGCTCATGCCAATGATACATTCTATATATCTTTTTTACTTTCTTAAAATCCGAGTACCGTAAAAACCAACCAAACAAATTAAAATTGAGAGGGAGCACTTAAATTCTATGGTTTATGATGGAAATAATTCATGTTATGAGTCATTATTGTTGGAATTAATTACACTATTTATCTTCTTGAAATTTTAAACGGATAATATATGATTACTATTTACAATATTTGATTCCTACCATAAAGATTATAGATATCTAAAGAGATAAAACTGAATTAGCAAAATCCTAGTTGAGTTTAAATTACTTATCCTATAGTTCAAAATAGAAAAAGGTGTCTTATTATAAGCATCATGTTTCTTCATGGACGGGCGGAGCCAAGTAGGGCTAGGGGTTCTATTTTTTTTTTATATCTATATATAGTAGATGTTGAATTCCTTTCGGCTTAATTATGTGTTTACTCCTTGCGCTTTTCCACTCACTCACAATCAGGCCACAACTCATCACTGTAATATTGGCAAAAATATTGTTCTAATTGATTAGTCAAATACAAACTATTACTCTCTCAAAATATTTTTCCGATAATTACTTCAGATTAATAAACAGATTTTAAACTGTGTATGCTCTTGTTTCTAAAGATTATATCTACCAGATTTTTTGTCCTTTAAATCTTTTTAGAACCACAAAATGTGCTCACAAAAAGTATGTAAGCACAAAAAAATAGGGACCCAATAGGCTATTGAGTACAACAATACTACTTTATGCTAAAACCCTTTAATACCAATAATTAAAACTGGTCGTTATTGACTTTTAGCATTTATGGAGTGCCAAATCCAAATTTAAAATTTATTAGTTTCTACAACAACTTCAAGTAATATAATAGTAATGAAATTTGAGTTCATAGTTAAATACAACTTCAAGTAATATAATAATAAAAATTAAGTTCATAGTTAAATATTTGTAGACATTTAGAAGAATTATTAATATAAATAATTGATTCTTGTGAGCGCCTATGTTATATTTTGAATCTAGTGAATTGAGCCAATAATGGAGGGGACAATCGACCATTATATAGAATGGACTATAGTAAGACTTGTAGGGACTAGTGTAGCCACCACACAAAATAATCAAAAAGCTGTAAAATAAAAGAAAATTTATACATCAATGTTACTATACATCTTAATCACATATTAGCTTTACATAAAATAAAGAAGACTCACTGTATATCATAATCACATATTAACTTTACATAAAGTAGAGACGACTCACTATATATCATAATCACATATTAGCTCGACATAAAGTAAACAAAACTTATGCATCAATATAATGTACTATATATCATAATCATATATTAGCTTGACGTAAAATAAAGAAGACTTTTGCATCAATCACTATATATATAATCACATATTAGCTCACTATAGAGTGAAGAAGACTTTTGCATCAAAGTCTATATATCATAATCACATATTAGCAAACTATAAAGAAATGAAGACTTATGCATCAAAGCACTAAATATCATAATCGTGTATTAGCTTGCCGATAGTAAAGAGGACTAAAGCATCAATGTACAATCATAATCACATATTAGCTTAATTTTATTGACGGCTTGAAGACAAAGCCGTCTATTTCTTAAAACAAAATTTTGCAGCTACAATCACGATCTCAACAACAACATAAGCATATAATCTCACAAGTGGGGTTTGAGGAGGATGGGGTGTACGCAACCTTAGCCCTACCTTGTGAAGTTAGAGAGATTGTTTCTAATAGATACCTCGGCTCAAGTAAAACATATCAAATGAGGCATGGAAAGGGAAACAGTAGATACAATCACTATCTCCACTATTCAAATTAAGAATAGGATGTTAGAAACTCCACGTAAAAAGGCCAGATCGATCCAAAAATGATGAATCGAAAATGCAAATTAAATTTAACTGAAAGTACAAAAAATCTGCAGATAAAAGGAAATTTTCTCATATGATCTTCTCCCTCTAGTCTCTCTTCTAGTATCACAAACAGACCAAACCTAAAATTAGATCTTTAAACGATATAAAACATGAGTAATGAGCCATAAAAAGATAGGTTTGATCCAAATAACTTTTCTCATTCACATAGGATGAAAAACCAAACAAAAAAAGAAAAGTGAAGAGAAACCATTCACACACATCCACTAGATAGTGAATGTATGTACCAAATCAGTCATTAAGATGCTGGACCAAAACATTTAAAAATCACAATATGGATCCCACTTGTAAAGTTATTACTTTTTTCGTTTGTCGAGAAGTGGGGAAGGCTTAGCAGGTCCTATTTGAAAAGTATAATGATGTTTGCAGAATTTTGTGTCATCATAAGATATGATTCAATCAGAGAATGAGGCAGTAATACATACCAGTATACATGAAGATGCAGATAACCATGTGGTCATTTTTCATTCTTCAGACGGGGCTGCTTTCTAAAGAAACAACACAAGTTTCAGCTATAAGAATATGGTCAACATCAGCAAAATTATCTTCACAAATGCCGCGATGCCCAGAAAGATGTGGCAATGTAACCATTCCTTTTCCATTTGGAATAGGAAAAGGGTGTTACTTCAATAAAGCATTTGAAGTGAGCTGCGATAATAACACTGCTTTGAGCCATGGTATTAATATGTATGTGCAATACATATCAAAGGACTCCATCACGGTTGATATTGGTTTTTTTTCGCACTTCTACAACAAATCATCTGGAATGAACCTTTACAGTGATACAATTAATGAAGGAACTGGTGGCGAGCATTTCAGTTTTTCCAACAAGAACAAGTTTGTAGCCATTGGGTGTGACATTTATGCTAATGTCAAAGATTCAGACACTGGTAGCAGTGTAAGTGGATGTGCTTCTGACTGTGACAACTCCATTAATAATGTTTCATCCTCTTCAGCTTCATCATCATATTGCACTGGGAATAACGGTTGTTGTCGGTCTGAATTTTCAAAAATAATATCAAGACACTTCACCATGTCCACACAAACAATGAACACGGAGAACACATCGTGGAGAACTAGCAATTGCACCTATTACTTAATTATAGAAAAGGGCAGTTCTGAGTCTGACTTCAGTCAGTTACGTGGTAAGTGCAAAGAAGATGATTCTTACACAGGAAGGATGGTGCTGGACTGGGTGATTGGCAATGTTAGTTGCAACAAAGCCATGAGAAGGCCAAAATATGCATGTAGAAAGAACCGTAGGTGCATCGATGATACTACTAGACCTGCTGGGGGATATCGATGCGATTGCTCTCGTGGTTATCAAGGCAACCCTTACCTCCTTCATGGATGCCAAGGTACTAATTCCCCTGTTCATTTCTCTTTTTTGTTTTTGTGATTTAACTTGTGTATATTACTACCTCCGTTTTAGCATACGTATCTTATTTTCCTTTTTAGTCTGTTTCAACAACGAACTTCATGTTTTTCTATATTTAGTAAGTTTTTAATTCCTACATTTCATATGTTACGCTTAATAAGACTCCCTTATATGAATGACATGGAATCTCCAAGATCACAGGATTTAAAGTACTTTTAGGGGTTGTTTGGTACAAAGATTAATAACGCAGGGATTAGTAACACATGAATTAGTAATGTAGAGATTAATAATGCAGGAATTATTTTTTATTAAGTGTTTGGTTCATTGCTTCCCACCTAATTTTGTGTTTGGTTTAAAACTCTACAAAAAACTTCTTTCCAATTGTACCCTTACATTATTATAGGATTTTTTATTTCATGTAATCGGGTCAAGGTAGATAACTGTCGGACAATATTTTTTTTTGGCATAATACATATATTGGACCTTAAACTTGGCTTCAAATTTTAACTTTGACCTCCAACTTTCAAAGTGCACAAATAGACACTTTAACTATCCAACCTTTTAATAAATAAACACGTGTGTCTTACCTGGCAAAACGCGTGACGTGCACACATTTTGCGCGAGTGAGAAGTAATTTTTAGGCACACAACAGTGAAAAAAATGCTGAAATGACAACTCTACCCTTAATTAATTTTTTTTTTTTTTAGTTCTAAAATGGACGTGTAAAGTGTTTAATTAGTTGGCAGCCATTGAGTGGCTCACTAATACACGTGGCAGCGTTTGCATTTCACACTCTTGGCTCCAAAAATCGCGTGTTTATTTATTAAAAGGTTGGATAGTTAAAGTGCTTGTTTGTGTACTCTGAAAGTTGGAGGTCAAAGTTAAAATTTGAAGCCAAGTTTAAGGTCAAATATATGTATTATCCCTTTTTTTTTTGTAGCCTTCTAACTAGCTAGGAGAAGAACAATTTTGTCACCATGTTTGTTATTTTCTCACTTGAATTATTTGAGGGTAAATAATTGTTATCTTAATAAATTGATCACTCACAAAACATCAATTTTCAATTTAAAAAAAGATAGACCATCTACTTTTAAAATAAAAAAGACCGTAAACGGTCAACAATAGTAAAATCGAATAAACCATCTTCGTTTACACATAAAATTGCAAGTTATAGTTTTAATATGTATGCAATTTTATAAATTATTCAAAATACAAATAAGCAGAAAACCACCTGTATATCAACAAATACTACATTCAATTAAGATCACCAATGCCATGTGGCCATATATTTGCTTTTTTCAATTAGTAAATGTTAAACAACTCACATTTTAAATATTATATTGAATTTATTTTGCAACAAACAACTCTCTCTAAATAATAAAATTTGTAAGCTAATTTATTTAAATAAATTTACTAGTACAAATATAAGACATAAAACCAAGAAAATAAACAAAATGATTAAAAGGATTTGACGGATATTTTTGTTTTTACATATATTGATCCCATGGTATTAAATCCCATGTATTACTAATACCACCAAATAGAAGGTATTAGTTATACACCCTATAATACCATAGTGTATAACTAATACATGCATTAGTTATACATATGCCCAAAATTCCTACCAGACATAGTACTAAGTAATACCATACATAATACATGGACTATTTCTCCTAATACACTCTACCAAATACCAAATGACCCCTTAATGTGTTGTAGACACCTTCATGTTTCATTACAATATTTGTAATGAAACAAAGAGAGCAACACTATAACAATATCCCACTGTACCCCTTTATTTTGACTTGTTTTTAGCATGTAACATGTCTTATTTTCTAAGTTACTAATCTCAGTTTTTATGATAATTACTTGTTAATTTCCACAGACATCGACGAGTGTGCAAGTCCAAAAAGGAATCATTGTCCCAACAATACTCGCTGTGTTAATACTCCTGGCAGTTACCATTGTGACTCAAATAATGTGAGACATACGCTAGCTAAACAACTCTCCATAGGTATTGTATAACTCTCTTCTTTGTCTTCTTTTTTCCCCTCTTGTTTCTTTGTTAGATTAGATTAAGCTTTCTCTAGCTTTTTATTTGAGACAAATTAGTCCCAACAAATGATTAATGATCCTTTTAATGTCATGACCTAACTAAAGACATTATAACATTTATTCTAGCTAGCTGCTCTTTAGAAAATTAGAAGCTTAACTTAAGCTTTAAAATTACAAAGGAGCCTGGAAAAGCATTTACCGCCCTTTCTCTTACTCTTAGATTCTCAAAATGAATTTATGCTTGTTTTATATGAGATTGGTTTGCTCACAAGCAGGTATTGGAGCAGCAATTACTTTTGTAATCCTGGTAGCAGTTTGTCTTTGGCTACACAAATGGCTCCGGAAGAGGGAAGAAAACAAAGCTAAACAAAAGTTTTTCAAGAGGAATGGTGGATTACTTTTGCGACAACGTATTTCCTTAAATGGAGAAAGTAGTGGTGGCTCTTTGCCAAAGCTCTTTTTGAAGGAGGAGTTGGAGAAAGCAACAGACTATTTCAATGAAATTCGAATTCTTGGTAAAGGAGGGGCTGGGACTGTTTACAAAGGAATGTTATCAGATGGAAGCATTATAGCTGTGAAGAAGTCCAATGCAGTGGATAAAGATCAAATTGGACAATTTATAAATGAGATACTCATACTCTCCCAAATAAATCACAGACACATTGTCAAGGTACTGTTGATTTTTGTACTACGCTGCTGCTACCATTTTATTATGAATGGAAGAAGAGAGCAACACAATTCGACGATAGAGAAATTTATAATGCCTAAAGAGGATTGAAGAGCGAACTTATAATATTAGAAAGACTCCTATACTCTTACAAGATAACACACTAGACTTACACACGCGCAATTGCACACACAGAGCTACTACATCAACTCGTGCTCCTATTCACTTCAACCATAATAAACGAACAGTTTAGGATAACTCATTAGTCACTCATGAACCAAAGATAACTCAAAATACAATTGAACCTAGCACTTGATCACACTTTTAACATTTAAGTTTACTGTTTACAACAGGTACTTGGTTGTTGCTTAGAAACTCAAGTCCCATTATTAGTTTATGAGTACATCTCGAATGGAACCTTGTCATCCCATATTCATGGAAACCTCAGTCACAGTTCTAATCCTACTGTCTCAAAGTCTGAGTTGGATGATCAGATTCTTCCGCACCCAGCAATAATATTATCGTGGGATCATCGGGTGCGAATTGCTGCAGAAATAGCAGGGGCACTATCTTACATGCACTCATGTGCTTCTACTCCCATTCTTCACAGAGATATAAAATCAAGCAACATATTACTAGACGATAATTTTAGAGCAGTGGTTTCTGATTTTGGACTATCGAGATTGTTGTCTGTTGACAAGACTCATTTAACAACAATGGTAGGGGGTACATTTGGTTACATAGATCCAGAATACTTCCGCTCAGGTCAACTTACAGACAAATGTGATGTCTATGCCTTCGGTGTAATTCTTGCAGAGCTGCTAACAAGTCAAAGAGTTGTCACTTCAAACCAACCAGAAGATCCAGGTTTGGTTATCCGTTTCACATTAGCATTGAAAGAAAATCGTATAATTGAGATTGTAGATCCTGAAATTGTAAAAGAAGTTGAGGATGAACATGTGATTCTTGCTGTGGCCGAACTTGCCAAGAGATGCTTAAATTTTAATGCAAGGAGAAGGCCATCCATGAAGGAGGTGGCAGCAGAACTTGAACAACAAGGAAAAATGAGGCAAGATATGCCTCATAATGAGAGTTTTCAAGATAACATTTCACCAAAAAGTGAAAGTTCATGTAGTCATACTTCTGATTGTACTGAAGAAGATAATCAGAACTCAGTGGCTCACAATGAAATGCATTATAACAGAAAGGGAAGTTTGTAACTTTTATAACATCAACTTTTATCTTTTGTAATTGTAATGTCGAAGTAATTGCATGTATGGACACATAATCAAATGAAGATTAGCATGATTTGCATTAATATTTAAGTCGTACATATGATGAAATATTTTGTTATGATTTTATTTATTATCCTTTATAATAGGATTGTTCATGGGGTTTGATTCGGTTTTCATCAAAAGCAAAACTGGACCAACTATATAGCTTTTTTGGTTTGGCTTTTTTTTTTTTTTTAAATTTGAAGATCGTGGTGTCCAGGTGTCACGATCCGAGTCTACAACCTGGACGTGGCCGGCACTCAAGAACCATTGCTGGTCCCCAAGCGAACCCTCATCCTGGCTGACTACAAGCGGAAGACTAACTTAAGCATGCAAAAGCTTAAAAACTTAATTAAAATTCATGTAACTGAAATACAAAACTTTAACTCAAATGAAAAACTCTGAATATAAAAATAATAGTCAACTCGCCATAAAATAGGCAACTTAAGTCTTTAAAACATTTAATAAAATAAATGATACAGACTTCTCAACTATACTGACTATCTATGAAGCCTCTAACTGATAAAGATGGAAGTCGGGACAAGACCCACGACATCCTAACAACTGATATAACTGAAAGGTAAATGAAATCCTCTGGAAGCAAGGAGGCTCAACATAGCTAACTCGAACTCTCGGATGTATCAACGAACCTCCTGTTGATGATCCTAAATACCTGTGTCTGCATCATGAGAAGATGCATGCCAAATGGCTCAGTACGTGGAATGTACGAGCATGTAAGGGGAATTCTAAAGCATAACATAAGCTTGAACTTAGATAAAAAAAATATGGAAACATACTTACCTCTTTTTAAACCTATTCAAGTCAAGGAATACTCAAGGATACTCAAAACTACTCAACTCAGAAGTACTCAAGGATACTCAACCAACTCAGAGATTAGATACTCAACTCAAAGATATGATATTCGACTCTAGGTACTCAACTCAATATAAAGCAACAATACACATACAATATATGAAAAGCTTTATAAAACAATAAAAACAACTTAGTTCGTTAAAGAAAATGCAATAACAAACTCAACTTTACTTATATAATAAAATAATATAGTTTCTGTGGGAGATTCTCAAACCGACAACCACCACTATGAGCCTAAGTGGTGATACAACGTCTTGCCCACGCTGCCAGAACTATCCTATACTTTGCCATCATATAGAACGCTTTAACTTAGTGGATCCACTTGCTTAACTTATGTGATCATCTAAAAGGTATGACCCATTAATACCCATGATGGCTACATGGTTTATGGAGACTTGAGTTAATATGAACTCGCATCCCCATATCGGTGCTCAATACTACTCCCAAAATATACTTAGCTCATATGTTTTAAAACAACTTCTTTCTTTGGTTTGAGATAATTACTCAAAACTTAGCTTAAAAGCTCTCTTGGAATCAATGTTCCCTTTTCTTTCTCAAAATGTGAAAACATTTTCGAACTTCTTAGGAATACTTAGTTCTCATATACTTCTTTGAAGAAAATGAACTTTACTTTTACTCTTTACTCAACTTCAAAACTTAAGTCTTAAAACAAAGTTTAAACATTTATAAAAGGCTTTTTAAAATATGGTTCATGCCGATTTATGGACATGAACGACTCAATGCAAGGTTTTCAATAACCATAGATAGAACTCAATACTTGGAACTCAAGAACTTCAATGATACTACAAATTTCAAGAATTCTCAACTCAGAGGGTTCATGCAGAATTATGAGCATGAACTACTCAACTCAAGGACTCAAAGATATTTCTCATCTCAAGATTTTTCGACTTATAATGTTCATGCGGAATTATGGGCACGACAACTCAACTCATAGACTTGATGGGTAATAGGTAATAGTCCCATGATTATGAATTTAATCTCAAAGGGGTTAGAAACTCAATACTTAAGACTTAGGACATGGAGATATTACTCCTGTCATAGATACTCAACTTATGGAGTTCATGCGGAATTTATGGGCTTGAACGACTTGACTCGTAGGTCTACATAACATTATGGAACTCATGATACAACTCTTCTCATTCTCTTACTTACTTACTCAAAACTTAGTTCAAATCGATAGTTGATCTCAAAGGATTCACAATTGAACTCAAAGGCTTTCTTGAATTCTACTCTCTCTCTCTTGAATGTGAATTATGAATTCAAGAGTTATGCTTCATGGTATGAAGGATCTTGTAATAATAAAGTAGACTCATGAATACATTCTCCTCACTCTCATGCTCACTTACTTGAGTCTTGAAACAAGTTACTAGAAATTGTANCAAAACTTAGTTCAAATCGATAGTTGATCTCAAAGGATTCACAATTGAACTCAAAGGCTTTCTTGAATTCTACTCTCTCTCTCTTGAATGTGAATTATGAATTCAAGAGTTATGCTTCATGGTATGAAGGATCTTGTAATGATAAAGCAGACTCATGAATACATTCTCCTCACTCTCATGCTCACTTACTTGAGTCTTGAAACAAGTTACTAGAAATTGTAGAAGATTCCTTGAAAGGACTAAAAGGGACTGTCTCAAAATGATCGGAAAAACTCTCAAGACTTAACACTTAACTTTTCCTTGAATTTGAATTATTAATTCAAGGTTAGGATTCATGTTATGAATGATTTCTAAGTGTTTAGAAGTAGTTTAGAGTGATTAGAATCAAAAGGAGTGAAGGTACACTTAAAAAGGACTCAAACGGGACAACCGACGGAAAAAGAGTGGGGGCAGGCGACCCTGGCGCGTTACGGGCGCGGGGCGCCAGCCCCTAACTTCAGAGACTGCTTATGGGCACACTGCAGGCGCGCTGCCCCAGCCCCTTGGGCGCGCCGCGCCAGCCTCTCCCCAGGCAAAGTTTCGACGAATTTCGCCTCTCGTTTTCTGACCCTAAATCGCTTTAATCGATTTCTTTTCTCATGTTTTCCTTAGAGTCAATTACCCATCCTAAGTACAGACTAATCTACTCAAAACAACACTCAAAACAATCACTTTCATCTCAAGAAATCATCAAAACCCCAACAAAACAAGATTTAGAATGAACCTCAAGAACACCTATCAAGAACTTAAATCCTTCAACTTTTTGAGAATGAAACTTATGCTGAAAATAACATGTTTGGCATGTGGGTGAACTAACCCAACACTATGGAAGCTTACATACCTCTTAGGGATCAAACCCATGGCGAAAATCCGCTACAACACGCAAGAATCTCGACGAACGCTTCGCTCCTTTCTTTTTTCTCTTCTTCTTTTCTCTTCTTGAACTCTCAACTAAAACCCTAGGCTAATTTAGGATTATAAAACTGAACCCAATAGGATTAGACCCTTAAAATATTACTAAAAATGAATTAAATCTGATTGGGTAAGGAAAAGACCAAAATACCCCTCTCTATTTTCGGCTAACTTTCCTTAACTGGACAGCCTATCTTCAGAAGGCCATATCTCACTCATCTGAACTCAAAACTTAGCAAACTCGGTGACCTTGGAAAGATAATTCAAAGGTGTTTCCTACAGTATCTGGTAGCACACCTAAATCATCCTGAGTTAGGAGTTATGGTCGTTTGAAGTTGACCCATAACTCATACTTAACTCTCCAAATTTCAGATTTTGCTATTTCCAATTTATTTCTTTTTGGAACTCAAGGTGCTACATCTAGTGACCTGAACTTAATACTTAAGAAATTTTAAATTCCTTGCAAAAATCTTACTCACTACAAATAAGGGTTCGAGTCTTAGCTCATATTTTTTCTGGGGTGTTACACCAGGCTAGCTCTCGTGCACCTCAACTAATTCCACTGGATACCTGCCACCTCCCACCAGCAATAGGGATTAGGTAACTCTGTCTACCAAGGCTAGGACTGATGGAAAGAATCACCTAGTGTTTTTTGTTTCTAGTGAATTTTGAACCTGAGACCTCATGGTTTTCAACCACTTTATTGACCGCTAGGCCACACCCTTGGGTGCTTTTTGGTTTGGTTTTTTCTTGGCAAATAAAATTAAAATCCAGTTCATTCAATCTATCAGAGTTATGGACACACTTTTCCATATGATAACGTATGTTACTTATAATGTTTAGCAAGATTTGCACTAACATGAAAGAATTTATGATATATGAAATATTCTTATGTGAGAAATTTTCTCCATAGTAGATGATAATTATTCCCTTTCATTAAGCTAAGTTACATCAATATGTACTTTTAAGCCTGCCAATTTTTTTAAATTATACTAAATAAACAAATTAATCCCATTTTTTTTCTATATAAACGTAAAACTTAAAATGAAACCTTAACAATAATATGTTTCTCTACTTCTATTAAGGTATAATAGTTTAAGATCCCCCTGAATACCTACAGCTGAACTGTTTTTTGGTAGAGTTTTATTTTTTTTAAGTTTTATAATTTTTGTAAATTTTTATTTTTTACACTTGTAGACAGAAAAAGAAGAAATACACAGCTGAAACAAATCATCATTGCATCTAAAAAGAAATACATAGTTGAAAAGTTCATTATTTTGGCTAACTATTTTTATTTGGTTAAAAATAATGGAGCTCTAGCAATTTCTTTTATAGATTTTGCCCAAAAAAGAAAAAGTACACAGATGAAATAAATAGTTGTTGGTCTCTTAATAAGAAATAGAAAGAAAATTTACCCTTTTTTTTTGCAAGTATAAAGAAAGTTTACACTTGGAACTCCATTATTTTAACTAAAACCTTTTAAGTGGCTAAAATAACAGAACTTCAGTGAAGTCTCTTTTATAGACTTGAATTGAAAAAAATGAATATATGGTAAGATATGTGTGGTTTATTAAGAAGATGTAAGAAGAAATATATAATTTTGAACAAATAAACTATTTGTATATGATATGGCTATGGCAATTCACTGTTGCAAGATACCCGACTTGGAAGTGATTTTTCAGCTTTTTCTTCACTCTCACGTGCCTAAAAGAGAGTGTTTAGCAAGTGAAGGCTATCAAAAATACCAAGTTTAGGGGGTATAAGTAGGACCAACAGTAGTTCCGTGTACACCGAACAAAAGGTGTCAAGTTCAGGGTGGTCCAGAATTTTTTTTGTCGTTGTTGATAAAGATAACGTAAGGGTGGTCCAATACCATGTAAATATAGAGACAATGGACCAATTTCATTGTTCTATTATTCCAAGAATAAGAGCTATTTGTAGGTGTACATGTAAATCTATCTAAGGAAATAAAATAAAAAAATATCCCTAAATATCTCTAAGATCCCTAAAGATCTCTATCTATAATTATGCTATGAGTAGATATGACTATGTACATTTTGTAACATGTAGGAATAAAGTTTGCGTACATTCTATTTTTTTAAGCCTCACTTGTGGGATTACATTGGATATGTTGTTATCATGATTCTGAATAATATTAGAAGTCATAGAACAACAACAAGAGTCCCCATTGGAGTATGACTCTCTAGTTAGCTAGCAATCGTCCACATTGAGTTATTGGATACTTGATTCACGTGCCACTAATCACATGATCGGATAATATGAGATTAGTTTCTAATTCTTATATCCATTAGTTACTTTGTCTAATAGCTCCATTGCTCATGTCAATGATACATTCTACATATCTTTTTTTACTTTCTTAAAATCCGTAGGACCGTTAAAACCAACCAAACAAATTGAAATTGAGAGGGAGCACTTAAATTCTATGGTTTATGATGGAAATAATTCATGTTATGAGTCATATATTGTTGGAAATAATTACACTATTTATCTTCTTGAAATTTTAAACGGATAATATATGACTACTATTTACAATATTTGATTCCTACCATAAAGATTATAGATATCTAAAAAGATAAAACTGAATTAGCAAAATCCTAGTTGAGTTTAAATTACTTATCCTATAGTTCAAAATAGAAAAAGGTGTCTTATTATAAACATCATGTTTCTTCATGGATGGGCGGAGCCAAGTAGGGCAAGGGGTTCTATTTTTTTTTTATATAGCTATATATAGTAGATGTTGAATTCCTTTCGACTTAATTATGTGTTTACTCCTTGCGCTTTTCCACTCACTCACAATCAGGCCACAACTCATCACTGTAATATTGTTCTAATTGATTAGTCAAATACAAACTCTTACTCTCTCAAATTTTTTTCCCGATAATTACTTCAGATTAATAAACAGATTTTAAACTGTGTACGCTCTTGTTTCTAAAGATTTTAACTACCAGATTTTTTGTCCTTTAAATCTTTTTAGAACCACAAAATGTGCTCACAAAAAGTATGTAAGCACAAAAAAATAGGGACCCAACAGGCTATTGGGTACAACACTACTACTTTATGCTAAAACCCTTTACTACCAATAATTAAAACTGGTCGTTATTGACTTTTAGCATTTATGGAGTGCCAAATCCATTTCTAAAACTTCAAGTAATATAATAGTAATGAAATTTGAGTTCATAGTTAAATACAACTTCAAGTAATATAATAATAATAATAAAAATTAAGTTCATAGTTAAATATTTGTAGACATTTAGAAGAATCATTAATATAAATAATTGATTCCTGTGAACGCGTATGCTATATTTTGAATCTAGTGAATTGAGCCAATAATGGAGGGGACAATCGACCATTATATAGAATGGACTATAGTAAGACTTGTAGGGACTAGTGTCGCCACCACACAAAATAATCAAAAAGCTGTAAAATAAAAGAAAATTTATACATCAATGTTACTATACATCTTAATCACATATTAGCTTTACATAAAATAAAGAAGACTCACTATATATCATAATCACATATTAACTTTACATAAAGTAGAGACGACTCACTATATATCATAATCACATATTAGCTCGACATAAAGTAAACAAAACTTATGCATCAATATAATGTACTATATATCATAATCATATATTAGCTCAACGTAAAATAAAGAAGACTTCTGCATCAATCACTATATATATAATCACATATTAGCTCACTATAAAGTGAAGAAGACTTTTGCATCAATGTCTATATATCATAATCTCATATTAGCAAACTATAAAGAAATGAAGACTTATGCATCAATGCACTAAATATCATAATCGTGTATTAGCTTGCCGATAGTAAAGAGGACTAAAGCATCAATGTACAATCATAATCACATATTAGCTCAATTTTATTGACGGCTTGAAGACAAAGCCGTCTATTTCTTAAAACAAAATTTTGCAGCTACAATCACGATCTCAACAACAACAACATAAGCATATAATCTCACAAGTGGGGTTTGAGGAGGGTGGGGTGTACGCAACCTCACCCCTACCTTGTGAAGTTAGAGAGATTGTTTCCAATAGATACCTCGGCTCAAGTAAAACATATCAAATGAGGCATGGAAAGGGAAACAGTAGATACAATCACTATCTCCACTATTCAGATTAATAATATGATGTTAGAAACTTCACGTAAAAAGACCAGATCGATCCAACAATGATGAATCGAAAATGCAAATTAAATTTAACTGAAAGTATAAATAATCTGCAGAAAAAAGGAAATTTTCTCATATGATCTTCTCCCTCTAGTCTCTCTTCTAGTATCACAAACAGACCAAACCTAAAATTAGATCTTTAAATGATATAAAACATGAGTAATGAGCCATAAAAAGATAGGTTTGATCCAAATAACTTTCTCATTCACATAGGATGAAAAACCAAACAAAAAAACAAAAAAGAAAAGTGAAGAGAAACCATCCACACGCATCCACTAGGTAGTGAATGTATGTACCAAATCAGTCATTAAGATGCTGGACCAAAACATTTAAAAATCACAATATGGATCCCACTTGTAAAGTTATTACTTTTCTCGTTTGTCGAGAAGTGGAGAAGCCTTAACAGGTCCTATTTCAAAAGTATAACGATGTTTGCAGAATTCTGTGTCATCATAAGATATGATTCAACCAGAGAATGAGGCAGTAATACATACCAGTATACATGAAGATGCAGATAACCATGTGGTCATTTTTCATTCTTCTGACGGGGCTTCTTTCTAAAGAAACAACACAGGTTTCATCTATAAGAATATGGTCATCATCAGCAATATTATCTTCACAAAAGCCTGGATGCCCAGAAAGATGTGGCAACGTAACCATTCCTTTTCCATTTGGAATAGGAAAAAAGTGTTACTTCAATGAAGCATTTGCAGTGAGCTGCGATAACAATACTGCTTTTAGTCATGGTAATGATTTGCCGGTGCAACACATATCAATGGACTCCATCACTCTTTATATTACTTTTTCTCCTTTCCGCTACAACAAATCATCTGGAAAGAGCATTTACAATGATTATCTTCAAGCAACCAGCGATGAGTATTTCAGTATTTCCAACAAGAACAACTTAGTAGCCATTGGTTGTGACATTTATGCTTATGCCAAAGATTTAGACATCGGTAGTGGAGACAGCATTGTAAGTCAATGTGCTTCTTTCTGTGGCAACTCCACTTATAATGTTTCATCCTCTCCACCTTCATCATCTTATTGCACTGGGAATAGCGGCTGTTGTCAGTCTGAATTATCAAAAATAGTACCAAGAGACTTCAATATGTACATACAAACAATTAACACGGCGGACACATCTTGGACATCTAGCAGTTGCAACTATTACTTAGTTGTGGAAAAGGGCAGTCCTGAGTTTGATTTTACTCAGTTACGTGGTAAGTGCAAAGAAGATGATCATTATGAAGGAAGGATGGCGCTGGACTGGGTAATTGGCAATCTTAGTTGCGACAAAGCCACGAGAATGCCAAAATATGCATGTACAAAGAATAGTAGGTGCATCGATGATTCTACTAGACCTGCTGGGGGATACCGATGCAATTGCTCTTCTGGTTATGAAGGCAACCCTTATCTCCTTCATGGATGCCAAGGTACTAATTCCCCTGTTCATTTCTCTTTTTTGTTTTTGCGATTTAACTTGTGTATATTACTACCTCCGTTTTAGCATACGTATCTTATTTTCGTTTTTAGTCTGTTTCAACAAAGAGCTTCATGTTTTTCTATATCTAGTACGTTTTTAATTCCTATATTCTCTGTTAGAATAGAATAGGAAAACACAATCCTACACAAAATAGGAATAGTTTAGTCTCCTATTTGGTAAGGAATTGTATTATAAGGTGTCTATAAATAGGGTTCTCTATGTAATTATTTGAACAACAATTCAATAATATTCTTTTCCAATATTTCTCACATGGTATCAGAGTATTGGTGAGAAACTTACCAAAAATATTTTTTTTAAAGAAGTCAGAATCCGGTGACTGTCAACGGCTGGTTTGCATTGTTGTCTTGTTGTACAAGTGTAGTGCGACAACCCACACCACCACGAGGTGCGGAACACTCAGGCGAGCAAACCCCAGTGAACTCCTCTGAGTTTCACCGAGTCACGTGCCCCCACGCTCCGCCAGGAGTTCCATGGTCGCGTCACCACGCGCAGGCGCGTGCGACACTTTCTGGCCAGTTTTTTCGACCAATTTTTTTTTCATTGAGGTCGCCTCTCCATTCCGAGGCAGACTGTATATTTATTTTCTTATTCCGACCAGTTTCGGGCAGTCAGACCTAGTTTCCGACGACTGCACCCTTTTTTTTTCCAGATTCTGACCAGCTTTATTTTATTTATTTATTTATTTTTCCCTCTCTCTAAATTCATAATATGTCTTTCGGGATTGATATTTTTGGCTCCAAGAATATAGGTAGTTCAAGTGCTATGATCACTTCAGAACTATTAATGGGAAGCTCAAACTATTTAGCTTGGGCTTCCTCGGTTGAGTTATGGTGCAAGGGGCAAGGCGTTCATGATCACTTAACCAACAATACTTGTGTGGTAGATGAAAAGGCAAAGGCTAGTGAGACAAATAATAACGTCAAAGCACAATGGGAGAAGGTTGATGCTCAATTATGTAGTCTCCTCTGGTGATCTATCGATTCCAAGTTGATGCCCTTGTTTCGCTCATCCCAAACAAGGCTTGTGCTTTATATACTAATGATATATCTCGATTCTATGATGTGATATCTAGAATGACTAGTTTAAAGAAACAAGAATCCGATATGTCTACTTACTTGGGTCAGGTACAATCAGTCATGGAGGAATTTGACACGTTGATGCCAATCACTACAAATGTGGACAAACAACAAGAACACAGACAAACGTTGTTTCTAGTTCTTACACTTGCTGGACTCTCTACTGACCATGATTCAGTGCATGATCAGATTTTAGCTAGTCCTACAATTCCTACAGTTGATGAATTATTCTCTCGTCTACTTCGTATTGCCGCGCCTCCCAGCCACAAAGTAGTTTCATCACCGACCCTTGATTCATCTGCTCTCGCATCTCAAACAATAGAAAAACGAGTATATCAATCTATGGAGAATCGATGAGGAGAAGATTGTCTTGGAAAACCTCGATCCAAGTGTAGTTATTGTCATAAGTCTGGACACACTCGTGACATATGTCATAATTTGCATAGTCCACCACCCAGTTATGATCCTGCTACTCTCAAGGAATATAATGAGTTCCTCCGTAATCGTGCAAGTAAGCATACATCTTCACAAAAAGCATTTGTTGCTCCGCCTGATCGACCATCCCATAATGCTCATATTGCTTAATCAGAATATGATGAGTTCCTTCAATATCGAGCAAGTAAACAAACATCTCCACAAGTAGCTTCGGTTGTTCAACATGATTTTGCTGTTGCGGGTAATTCTTTTGCTTGTGTTTCACAGTCTAATACTCATGGATCATGGGTCATGGACTCGGGCGCTTCTGATTATGTTTCTGGTAACAAATCACTTATGTCAGATATTGTTTATTCACAATCTCTTCCTGCTATTACTTTGGCCAATGGGATACAATGTTGTAAGTCAGTTTATGACTTCTCCTTGTGATAGTCATTGGGATGCAGTAGTTCGATTTTTGCGATATATAAAGTCAGCTCTTGGTAAAGGACTACTCTTCGAGGATCAAGGTCATGAGTATATCACCGGATATACAGACGCTGATTGGACAGGATCACCCTTTGATAGACGTTCTACATCCGGATATTGTGTTTTAGTTGGAGGTAATTTGGTGTCATGGAAGAGTAAGAAACAAAGTGTGGTTGCTCGATCCAGTGCAGAAGCAGAATATTGAGCAATGGCTGTAGCAACTTGTGAGCTAGTTTGGATCAAACAGTTGCTTGGAGAACTGAAGTTTGGAGAAACCGGTCATATGAAACTTGTGTGTGATAATCAAGCGGCCCTTCATATCGCATCAAATCCAGTGTTTCATGAGAGGACTAAGCACATTGAGATTGATTGTCACTTTGTAAGAGAAAAGATACTCTCAGGAGATATTGTTACCAATTTGTGAAGTCAAATGATCAACTTGCAGATATCTTTACCAAGTCCCTTACCGGTCCTCGTATTAATTACATTTGTAAGAAGCTAGGTACATATAATTTGTATGCACCAGCTTGAGGGGTAGTGTTAGAATAGAATAGGAAAACACAATCCTACACAAAATAGAAATAGTTTAGTCTCCTATTTGGTAAGGAATTGTATTATATAGTGTCTATAAATAGGGTTCTCTATGTAATTATTTGAACAACAATTCAATAATATTCTTTTCCAATATTTCTCACATTCTCATATGTTACGCTTAATAAGACTCCCTATAGGAATGACATGGAATCTCCAAGATCACAGGATTTAAAGTACTTTTAGGGATGTTCAGTACAAAGATTAATAAAGCAGAGATTAGTAATCTAGAGATCAATAGTGCAAGGATTGTATTTTATCAAGTGTTTGGTTCATTGCTTCCCACCTACTTTTGTGTAAACCTTTACAAAAAGCTTCTTTCCAATTGTACCCTTGAATTATTATAGGATTTTCTATTTCATGTAATTGGGTCAAGACTCAAGAGCCTTCTAACTAGCTAGGAAAAGAACAATTTTTTGTCGCCATGTTTGCTGTTTTCTCACTTGAATTATTTGAGGGTAAATAATTGTCATCCTAATAAATTGATCACCCACAAAACGTCATTTTTTTATTTAAAGAAGATAGACCATCTACTTTCAAAACCAAAAAGACGGTAAACAATAGTAAAATATCGAATAAACCATCTATTTTTACACATACAATTGCAAGTTATAGTTTTAATATGTATGCAATTTTATAAATTGTTCAAAATACAAATAATCATAAAACCACATATTTATCAATAAATAATACATTCAATTAAGATCACAAATATCATGTGGCAATATATTTGCCTTTTCAATTAGTAAATGTTGAACAACTCACATTTCAAATATTGTATTGATTTAATGATTTGTATTATATTTATTTAGCAACAAACAACACTCTCTAAATAATAAAATTTGTCAGCTAATTTATTTAAATAAATTTACTAGTACAAATATAAAACATAAAATCAAGAAAGTAAACAAAAATGATTAAAAGGATTTGACAGGTATTTTTGTCTTTACATATATTGATTCATGGTATTAAATCCTATGTATTATTAATACCACCAAATGGAAGGTATTAGTTATACACCCTATAATACCATATAACATGTATTACTAATACATGCATTAATTATATATAGGCCCAAAATTCCCACCAAACATAGTACTAAATAATACTATACATAATACACGAACTATTTTTCCTAATACAATCTACCAAACGACCCCTTAGTGTGTTATAGGCACCTTTTGTTTAATATCACAAGATCCAAATGCATTTTTTATTTTTTTAAATTTCGTGCAAAATCAAACTAAGACATACAAAATGAAACAAAGAGAGTAACAATATAACAATATCCCACTGTACCCCTTTATTTTAACTTGTTTTTAGCATGTAACATGTCTTACTTTCTAAGTTACTAATCTCAGTTTTTATGATGATTTCATGTTAATTTCCACAGATATTGATGAGTGTGCAAGTCCAAAAAGGAATCGTTGTCCCAACAATACTCGCTGTGTTAATACTCTTGGCACTTACCGTTGTGACTCAAATAATGTGAGACATATGCTAGCTAAACAACTCTCCATCGGTATTGTATAACTCTCTTCTTTGTCTTCTTTTTTCTCCTCTTGTTTCTTTGTTAGATTAACTTAAGCTTTCTATAAATTTTTATTTGAGACAAATTACTCCTTTGAACTGTCCCAACAAATGATTCATAATCCTATTCATGTTTATTCTAGCTAACTGCTCTTTAGAAAATTAGAAGTTCAACTTAATATATGCTTTAAAATTACAAAGGGGCCTGGATAAGCATTTAAAGCTCTTTCTCTTAGATTCTCAAAATGAATTTATGCTTGTTTTAGATGAAATTGGTTTGATCACAAGCAGGTATTGGAGCAGCAATTACTTTTGTGATCCTGGTAGCAGTTTGTCTTTGGCTATGCAAATGGCTCCGGAAGAGGGAAGAAAACAAAGCTAAGCAAAAGTATTTCAAGAAGAATGGTGGATTGCTTTTGCGACAACGTATTTTGTTAAATGGAGAAAGTAGTGGTGGCTCTTTGCCAAAGCTCTTTTTGAAGGAGGAGTTGGAGAGAGCAACAGACAATTTCAATGAAATTCGAATTCTTGGTAAAGGAGGGGCTGGGACTGTTTACAAAGGAATGTTATCAGATGGAAGCATTGTAGCTGTGAAGAAGTCCAATGCAGTGGATAAAGATCAAATTGGACAGTTTATAAATGAGATACTAATACTCTCCCAAATAAATCACTGACACATTGTCAAGGTACTGTTGATTTTTGTACTACGCTCCTGCTACCATTTTATTATGAATGGAAGAAGAAAGCAACACAATTCGACGATAGAGAAATTTATAATGCCTAAAGAGGATTGAAGAGCGAACTTATAATATTAGAAAGACTCCTATACTCTTACAAAATAACACACTAGACTTACACACACGCGCAGTCGCACACACAGAGCTACTACATCAACTCGTGCTCCTATTCACTTCAACCATAATAAACGAACAGTTTAGGATAACTCATTAGTCACTCATGAACCAAAGATAACTCAAAATTACAATTGAACCTAGCACTTGATCACACTTTTAACATTTAAGTTTACTGTTTACAACAGGTACTTGGTTGTTGCTTAGAAACTCAAGTCCCATTATTAGTTTATGAGTACATCTCGAATGGAACCTTGTC
>NC_064290.1:51915826-51926603 GCF_019186545.1 Solanum stenotomum
AAAAATGTACTGGCTCTTATGTTTTTAAAACATATATATTCCTGCTGATATGAGATAATTACTCAAAAACTAGCCCAAAGGCCCCTTTGGAAATCTCAGTTCCCAACCTTATTCAAATGTAAAGATATTTCTTTAAAACTTCTTTGGGAATACATAGTTCCCTAATAACTTGAGAAAAGAACTCAACTTTAAACTCTTTACTTCACTCTTGACTTGATGTGAAACTCTTAACTTATGACTTGACTTAAAACTCAATACTTAACTTGGAACTTGAGCCTTAAAATGAAGTTAAAACGTTCAATGAAGACTCTTGGAAAAACCTTAAGGACTTGCTTGCTTCTAAGCTTGACTTCACTTGACTTGGGAACTATCTTTCCTTGAAAACGGAATTATGAATTCGAAGTGTTCGATCACATGTAATGGAGGGATTCTTGAACGCTTAGACGTACTGTGGAATGCCGGAACAACTATACAACATAGGTATAATACTTGAGAACATGTATGAGGAAATAAGAAAGAATGGGGAAAACTCGGCTGAGACTTCAGATTTCTGGTGACACAGATGGCACTTACGGACGCCATCGACGGACCGTAGATGGACTTACGGTCCGTAGATCGCGTCAGAGATTTTTCCCCAGAATTCATTTTTAGAAAAAAGACTAAGTGTTGACCTACGGTTCTGACCTACGGTCCGTAGGTCAGGCCACGGACCGTAGGTCGTGACCGTAGATCGATGCCCCAAAAACCAACTTCTGTTCCGATTGACGGTTGACCAGTACGGACCGTCAATCGATCTACGGTCCGTAGGTCACGCCCGTAGATGGGGATCGTCAGCCCAGAAATTTCTGCGAATTGATGGTGAATCAACTTCAAAAGGGTCATAGCTCTTAGAATCATAATCCCCTCAACATACAATAGGTTTCAACTTAAATGCACAACCCAATCAAGTCTCACAACGAACAATAACTTCAACAACTTCAACAACAATATCAATAACAACTAACAACTTCGACACTTCAACAACAATTCCCAATCTTTTCTCAAATCATAGAATAAACTTGGTGTGTGTGAGGGAAAGGATCAACCCACACAAACAAAAAAACTCACATACCTATTAGGGATCACCCCCGACGATAATCCACGACGGAAACTTGTTGATCTCCTTTCTCCTCTTCTTCTCTTCTTCTTCTTTTCTTCTTCTCTTCTTCTCCTCTCAAGAACCCTAACTCTTTCTCTTTAAAATGGAATAAAAGAAATGATCCAAATCAGCCTAACACACCATGTAACCTCAAGAGAAAGAATTTGGGAAAAGACCAAAATGCCCTTAAATTTTCGGACGGATTTCCCTTCCAACTGCCCATCTTCTAAAGGGCGTAACTCCCTCATACGAACTCGGAATCAAGCAAACTCGGTGGCGTTGGAAAGATCGCTCCACGAGCTTCGCAACCATAACTGGAACTGCTCCTAACTCATCCTGAGCTAGGAGTTACGACTACTCAAAGTTGGCCAAAAACTCTTTTTTTATTTTTTTTATTTTTATACTTGACCAAATTCCAGATTTTTAAATTTTTCCAAAAATGACTATTTCCAAATTTCAAGCTCCTTCAAAGCCACTTCAAATTGTCGGATGTTACAGAGTGAACGTACACTTAAAAGGGACTCAAACGGGACAACCGACGGAAAAGGAGTGGGGGCAGGCGACCCTGGCGCGTTCCGGGCGCGGGGCGCCAGCCCCTAACTTCAGAGACTGCTTATGGGCGCACTGCAGGCGCGCTGCCCCAGCCCCTTGGGCGCATCTGGGGCGCTCCGCGCCAGCCTCTCCCCAGGCAAAGTTTCAACGAATTTTGCCTCTCGTTTTCTGACCCTAAATCGCTTTAATCGATTTATTTTCTCATGTTTTCCTTATATTCAATTACCCATCCTAAGTACATACTAATACACTCAAAACAACACTCAAAACAATCACTTTCATCTCAAGAAATCATCAAAACCNCTAACAGCTTCTAACAGATTTTCAGATTCCTTTACATTCATTTTAACTAACTCGACTACATATACTTGCATCACAATCACTTTCTTCTCAAGAAATCATCAAAATCCCAACAAAACAAGATTTAGAATGAACCTCAAGAACACCTATCAAGAACTTAAATCCTTCAACTTTTTGAGAATGAAACTTATGCTGAAAATAACATGTTTGGCGTGTGGGTGACCTAACCCAACACTATGGAAGCTTACATACCTCTTAGGGATCAAACCCATGGCGAAAATCCGCTACAACACGCAAGAATCTCGACGAACGCTTCGCTCCTTTCTCTTTTCTCCTCTTTTCTCTTCTTCTTTTCTCTTCTTGAACTGTCAACTAAAACCCTAGGCTAATTTAGGATTATAAAACTGAATCTAATAGGATTAGACCCTTAAAATATTACTAAAAATGAATTAAATTTGATTGGATAAGGAAAAGACCAAAATACCCCTCTCTATTTTCGGCTAACTTTCCTTAACTGGACAGCCTATCTTCAAAAGGTCATATCTCACTCATCCGAACTTGAAACTTAGAAAACTCGGTGACGTTGGAAAGATAATTCAAAGGTCTTTCCTACGGTATCTGGTAGCACACCTAAATCATCCTGAGTTAGGAGTTATGGTCGTTTGAAGTTGACCCATAACTCATACTTAACTTAACTCTCCAAATTTCAGATTTTGCTATTTCCAATTTACTTCCTTTTTGGAACTCAAGGTGCTACATCTAGTGACCTGAACTTAATACTTAAGAAATTTTAAATTCCTTGCAAAAATCTTACTCACTACAAATAAGGGTTCGAGTCTTAGCTCAAATTTTTTCTGGGGTGTTACACCAGGCTAGCTCTCGCGCACCTCAACTAATTCCACGGGATACGTACCACCTCCCACCAACAATAGGGATTAGGTAACTCTGTCTACCAAGGTTAGGACTGATGGGAAGAATCACCTAGTGTTTTTGTTTCCAGTGAGTTTTGAACCTGAGACCTTATGGTTCTCAACCACTTTATTGACTGCTAGGCCACACCCTTGGGTGCTTTTTGGTTTGGTTTTTTCTTGGCAAATAAAATTTAAATCCAGTTCATTCAATTTATCAGAGTTATGGACACACTTTTCCATATGATAATGTATGTTACTTATAATGTTTAGCAAGATTTGCACTAATGTGAAAGAAAATTTAAATCCAGTTCATTCAATTTATCAGAGTTATGGACACACTTTTCCATATGATAATGTATGTTACTTATAATGTTTAGCAAGATTTGCACTAATATGAAAGAATTTATGATATATGAAATATTCTTATGTGAGAAATTTTCTCCATAGTAGATGATAATTATTCCCTTTCATTAAGCTAAGTTACATCAATATGTACTTTTAAGCCTGCCAATTTTTTAAAATTATACTAAATAAACAAATGAATCCCATTTTTTTTCTATATAAATGTAAAACTTAAAATGAAACCTTAACAATAATATGTTTCTCTACTTCTATTAAGGCATAATAGTTTAAGATCCCCCTGAATACCTACAGCTGAACTGTTTTTTGGTAGAGTTTTATTTTTTTTATTTTTGTAAATTTTATTTTTTACACTTGTAGACAGAAAAAGAAGAAATACACAGCTGAAACAAATCATCATTGCATCTAAAAAGAAATACATAGTTGAAAAGTTCATTATTTTGGCTAACTATTTTTATTTGGCTAAAAATAATGGAGCTCTAGCAATTTCCTTTATAGATTTTGCCCGAAAAAGAAAAAGTACACAGATGAAATAAATAGTTGTTGGTCTCTGAATAAGAAATAGAAAGAAAATTTACCCCTTTTTTTTGCAAGTATAAAGAAAGTTTACACTTGGAACTCCATTATTTTGACTAAAACCTTTTAAGTGGCTAAATTAATAGAACTTCAGTGGAGTCTCTTTTGATAAACTTGAATTGAAAAAAATGAATATATGGTAAGATATGTGTGGTTTATTAAGAAGATGTAAGAAGAAATATACAATTTTGAACAAATAAACTATTGTATATGATATGATTATGGCAATTCACTTGGAAGTGATTTTTCAGCTTTTTCTTCACTCTCACGTGCCTAAAAGAGAGTGTATCCATGCTCTTTGCCATGACAGTGTATAGCAATTGAAGGCTATTAAAAATACCAAGTTTAGGGGGGATAAGTAGGACCAACAGTAGTTCGGGTGTACACCGAACAAATGGTGTCAAGTTCAGGGTGGTCCCAAATTTTTTGTTGTTGTTGATAAAGATGTAAGGGTGGTCCTGAACCATTAAGCCTTTTTTAAGAACTATTGATAAAAAAAATATCAAATAACAATTAGTTTAATAAATCTTCGCTTGTGAAAATGAAAGACAGATTTGAAGTACTTAAACAATACTTGCTAAGAAAGTGATCATACACGTTATACCCACATATTTAATTAAACAATAATGAATCCTTTATTATAATCATTTCCAAAACGACATATATTTTTATTATAGTCTTCTATAAAAATAAATGTCGTTTTGGTTCATCTTTTTCCAGTATAAGACCAAACCAAATACATGTCTCTCTTTTTAGTCGGTTTGATTCATTTTTCAGTTCAATTTTGCTCGGCTTTTCAGATTTTCTTGAACAGCCTTACTTTGTTATATTGTTGGTGCTTGCTTTAAGATAAAAAAGATAGCAGAGAAATTATTTTAACCTTCCAATGTAACTTTTGAAATTAGACTATATGAGTTAGAGTATAGTCAACACAAAGTGCCATGAAAAGGTCTCAGAACTAACAGTGGACAAATTGTGCAGAAAACTAATTTATGATTCAAACGAAGTTCGTGCTATTATTTATTAAAGTAATATGTTGAGGTGATACTTTATCAAGGTATCAAGTTAGTCGCAAGGATTATCAATTGAATTTAACTAAAGTGTAGACCACACATATTTTAAGTTGTATCTATTAACAGAAAACTTGTGCAATCAATTTATGAAACTATTAATAGGGTGACGGTTAGAGAGGTGCTGGGTGTCTCGAGAGGCCGTTCTGGTGGCGGACTGCTGGTGGAATGNCAATTGAGTTTAACTAAAGTGTAGACCGCACATATTTTAAGTTGTATCTATTAACATAAAACATGTGCAATCAATTTATGAAACTATTAATAGGGTGATGGTTAGAGAGGTGCTGGGTGTCTCGAGAGGCCGTTCTGGTGGCCATAGAGTGGACTGCTGGTGGAATGGAGAAGTACAAGGGAAAGTGGACCCAAAGAAGCTGGCTTATGAGAAGTTGGTGGAGAGTAAGACAAGAAGGAGAAGTGGACGAATAGGGAGAAGTATAAGCTAAGATGGTTTAAAAGGAGACAGAGTTAGCGGTTACTACAGCAAAAACATCAGCCTTTGAGCGCTTATACGTAAAATTAGCGAACACAGATGAGGATAAGAAGTTATACAAGTTAGCTAAGGCTAGAGAGAGGAGGGCCCGTGACTTTGATCAAGTGAAGTGCATCAAGGATGAGGATGACAAAGTACTGGTAGAGGAGGTACTCATTAGTTAAGGCATTGTGCTAGGGGATTTGGAGCACTTAGAGAGGCATCGTGAATAGTGATTATGTTTATTCTAGGCGTATAAAGGTTGAGGAGGTTAAGGTTGATATTCATAAAGTTGTGTAAGGGTAGAGTGACTAGCAGACGAAGTTTAGGTGGATTTTTGGAAGAGCATAGGCAGGGCAGGTATGGAGTGGCTTACTGAGTTGTTTAGTGTTGTTTTCAAGATGACGAAGATGCCCGATGCATGGAGATGGAGTATGATTATTCTGTTGCACAAGAATAAGGGTGACATTCAAAATTGCAACAACAATAGGGGTATCAAACTGCTAAGCCAGACTATGAAGGTATGAGAGAGAGTGGTGGAGATGAGAGTGAGGAGGATCGTGAAAATTTTTGAGAACCAATTTGGATTTATGTCAGGATGCTCGACTACAGAATCCATTCATCTCATAAGGAGACTGATGGAGCAGTATAGGGATAGGAAGAATAACTTGCATTGGTATTCATCGACCTAGAAAAGGCTTACAACAAAGTCCCCAGGGAGGTTCTATGGAGATGTTTAGAGGCTAGAGGTATACATGTGGTCCGTGGTGTACATTAAGTCGATTAAGGACATGTACAATGGAGCCAAGACTCAAGTTAGGGCAGNGGACTGCTGGTGGAATGGAGAAGTACAAGGGAAAGTGGACCCAAAGAAGCTGGCTTATGAGAAGTTGGTGGAGAGTAAGACAAGAAGGAGAAGTGGACGAATAGGGAGAAGTATAAGCTAAGATGGTTTAAAAGGAGACAGAGTTAGCGGTTACTACAGCAAAAACATCAGCCTTTGAGCGCTTGTACGTAAAATTAGCGAACACAGATGAGGATAAGAAGTTATACAAGTTAGCTAAGGCTAGAGAGAGGAGGGCCCGTGACTTTGATCAAGTGAAGTGCATCAAGGATGAGGATGACAAAGTACTGGTAGAGGAGGTACTCATTAGTTAAGGCATTGTGCTAGGGGATTTGGAGCACTTAGAGAGGCGTCGTGAATAGTGATTATGTTTATTCTAGGCGTATAAAGGTTGAGGAGGTTAAGGTTGATATTCATAAGTTGTGTAAGGGTAGAGTGATTAGCAGACAAAGTTTAGGTGGATTTTTGGAAGAGCATAGGCAGGGCAGGTATGGAGTGGCTTACTGAGTTGTTTAGTGTTGTTTTCAAGATGACGAAGATGCCCGATGCATGGAGATGGATTATGATTATTCTGTTGTACAAGAATAAGGGTGACACTCAAAATTGCAACAACAATAGGGGTATCAAACTGCTAAGCCAGACTATGAAGGTATGAGAGAGCGTGGTGGAGATGAGAGTGAGGAGGATTGTGACAATTTTTGAGAACCAATTTGGATTTATGTCAGGACGCTCGACTACAAAATCCATTCATCTCATAAGGAGACTGGTGGAGCAGTATAGGGAGAGGAAGAATGATTTGCATTGGTATTCATCGACCTAGAAAAGGCTTACAACTAAGTCCCCAGGGAGGTTCTATGGAGAAGTTTAGAGGCTAGAGGTATACCTGTTGGCCGTGGCGTACATTAAGTCGATTAAGGACATGTACAATGGTGCCAAGACTCAAGTTAGGGCAGTGAGAGGAGACTCAGAACACTTTCCCATGTTAATAGGGTTGCACCAAGGATCAACTCTTAGCCCGTTTCTATTTGCCTCGGTGATGGACGTATTGACGCGATAAATTCAAGGTGAGGTGTCATGGTGTATGTTATTTGCGGACGACGTAGTTTTGATTGACGAGACTCACGAGGGAACTAATGCTAAGTTGGAGGCTTGTAGACAGACCCCTAGTGCCTAAAGGGTTTAAGTTGAACAAGACCAAGACTGAATACTTAGAGTGCAAATTCAGTGTTATGACGCATGAGGCTGACATGGAGGCTTGATACACAGGTCGTCCAAAAGAGGGGCAGTTTCAAGTATCTCAGAACCTAGTATGCATGCTTAAGCCCTGAAGAGGGCTTTGTTGAGTTAATTATGTATGATATTGTGCAACCTAATAAGCCCTAAAACCAACTCCAAAATATTGTATTAAATATTTAAATGGTTATGTTCCACATGGTGAACATGTTGAGGTTTAGCCATAGATCAAGGGTTCAATTTCAGATTTCAGACAATGATAGTCCTATAAAGGGTGCTAGCACATGCCCCCGGATGATCATTACCATGTGTATACACGAAGTTTCAGTTAACCAGCAACATCTCAATGATAAGCATTCTCAATCAGAAAGTGCAATGCCTTAGTCAGAGTGAACTATCTAACTATGTTAAATCAACATGACAGTGAAATATCCTTCACAAAGCTAAGGAATTCATTCAGACACTTAAACAAACACCTTACGGACAACCATTTTGAATCAACATGGCAGTGAAATATCCTTCACAAAGCTAAAGAGTTCATTCAGATACTTAAACAAACACCTTAGCTAAAGAGTTCATTCAGATACTTAAACAAACACCTTACAGGCGACCATTTTCCCTGATTGCCTTAATAACCTCATGAAGTCAAATTCCACCCCTACCCCACCCCAGCCACTACCACCATCACCCATCAACAACAAATCACACAATCAACCCATAAATTCAGACTTGCTATGAAATTACTAAGACAAGTGTGAAGAAATTTCATACCTGGAATTTACTAAGGTAGTCTGATGCACAAAACATCCTCACATTTACCCAGGTTCTTGGGAATGACTGCACACCAAGATCCTAAATCTCAATTTGGCAGTAGAAGTTGCTTTTGGGCATTGCATTTTATTTGAATAAAAAGTTAACAACTTTGTTTGGATAATTGTTACCTATTCCAACTACTTGTTAGTTTGAATACAATAGTACTATATATTTTGATTGTCTAAATTATATTGTATGATATCTTTAAATTCATAATGACGTAATGACGAAAAGTCTCATTTTGTATCCTACTTTTCTTTTAAATCTGTCCTTCAAATGGTGAAGGTCATTTTGTATCCTACTTTTCTTTTAGATTTGTCCTTCAAATAGTGAAGGACAGATGACAATATAGTCTATCCATATGTTACATAATAATTCTAAAGTCTGGCGAGTGGAAAAAGACTTTTTACTTGATATTAGACTCTATGAGTATGCCCCTAATTTGCCTTTTTTAGATCGTTACGAGATAGCAATAACAAGAGATTGATTGGAATCAAATGCCTCAGTACTGCTCTCTTTTCTAAGAAGCTTTTGCAACATTTTAAGTCAAAGAAATATAAATTAGACAGAAAGGTCACTCAACTGATCTCTTGCCTTCATAAAAATATCTTTCTCTACATAGTAGGACATTTTTATAGGTCACAACCTCAACTCCACGTAGTTTAAGTAGGCCTATTGAAGAAAATAAACTTGTCCTAACTAGAATGACATTACGTGGTAACAAAAACACCACCTCTGCCTCAAGAGAGTTTTCATTTGGGCCTTTTCCCGCAAAACAGAACCCCATCCTGAGGGGGAGAGGGAAGGAAAAAAAGTAGTGTTTGGTTTTCTTTATGGATGCCAGCTTTTTCCTTGTGCCAAACTGTCGATCCCTTACGTAATTGCACCCCATAATAGCGTGTTTTCTGAAATATCCTCTTTCGTTTTTGGTTCCATTTCCTTGTTTCATGGAGAAGTAAGATGAGTTGTTGAGCAAAGTAAAGGAGATATATTGGTTGTTGTTTGAGTGTCTTATTCATGAAGTTCATAGAAGTTGACAGCCCAACAAAAGATATATGACATTAATACATTTTCTTCAAATGTCACCTCTGAAATAAGCATGTGTATTATTTCTAGCCTAGCCTTATTAAATGGTTGAATTTAATCTCACATGTGAAAGCATACGGGATAACTTAGCTTGTCGTGATTAAATAGTACTATTTATGTTGCCAAACATAACCTAAACTTGCCGCGTTGATCACTATTTCTATCCTAATTGAATGGTTGATTTTGGATGGCTGGGATACGAAGTTTGTTCGTCGAAGGAAAATATCTAAACAAGGAAGGAAGCAAGAAACTCCCTGTGCCTCCACTACTTTCTTAGCAGCAACCTAATTGTATATTATACTATTCAAAACTCATAAGCAAAATGTGATAGAATTAATCTATAAATACATAGATACATGCATGAATATATAATATATGTAACTGCAAATAAATTAAAGAAACATGACATCAAATTCAAGCGCTAGGAGATGGACAGACTGCATAAGCAATGCCCTTCAAAAAGAAGTTGGTATTGACTTGAATCTTCTCCCTCCTGTCTGTGTCCTTCAGGTTCCGAAAACACTAACTCATGAGAAACCAGAAGCCTATACTCCTCAGCTCATTGGAATGGGACCCTATCACCATTTAAGGCCAGACCTATACCAAATGGAAAGGTACAAACTTGCTGCCATCAAGGACATTCTTGAGCCTGCTCAAATCATCAATTTCGAGCACCTCTTGATTGACAAACTCAGAGAGAACGACCTTGTTGTCCGCGTCTGTTATAACCGCTTCATGGACATAGATGAGGAGACTTTAGCTTGGATAGTAGCGATAGATGGTCTATTCTTGCTTAACATCTTCCGTTCAGCGTATGGCAATAACCTGCATGATGATCATGAAAATAATATTGATGACTCCATTTTCACCCGAGACTTTATGATGCTTGAGAACCAAATCCCCTTTGTGGTTTTGAGGCAAATAAGAAAGTTTCTCCGTCTCTCTTCCCCTGAGGATAGAGAAGATGCAGAGTTAATATCCTTGTTTAGGCGCTTTTGTGAAATGCATTCCCCACTTCCTTTGCCTGCAAACAATGAGTATCATGGAAATAACGCCAAAGAAACTCAGCCTCTTCATTTGCTAGATCTTATGTATCGTTTAATCCTCGATGATCATGTAGATTTTGCTTCGGTTCCTATTCAAATGTCATACATCATTGATATCAAACATGACGATAAAGATGAAGCACATGATCATGATACACATGAAGACATCATTCACAAATTCGAAACAATGTTGAAGGTGCTGGAGCCTATAGGTCCAAAAAAAGTGCAAAAAGTTGTAAGGCCCATTAACCAGATTTTAGCAAACGTGCCATGGTCAAAGATTTCCGGGCTATTTAGGGAAGGTATGGAAAGAAATGGAGACGAAGAAATCAAGAATATCATTACTATCCCTTCAGCATCCCAATTATGGTGTTATGCC
>NC_064290.1:51926768-51954725 GCF_019186545.1 Solanum stenotomum
GTTAGGGCTCGTAGAGGATTTAAGAAAAGCATCTATGTTTCTTTGAAGTTGTTGCCTGTTGCTTTGTCAATATTCTTTGTCTTGCTGCTAATTTTCAAGACAGTTTGCTCTGTGTATGACTGCCACAATGTTTGGGGCTATAAAGATGGAAATTAATTAAACCATGGTATATATATTGTAGATCAAACAACTTAGTACTGGAAATTCCATGATATTAATACTATTAAACAAAGATTAGTTTGAATGACATACTATTTCATACTACTACAACAATATCAAAATATAATGGACTACTATACCAGCAACATCAAATATATATATCTTGTAGATATTAGAGTTTATGTATATTTCATACAATTTAGGATTTTAAGTGCAGTGGGAGGAAAACCATTCAAAGGTATTACAAATATTGAAGAATTTGTGACTACATTGACTTGACAGGTGCAATGTTAAGATCCAATTGTATAAAAAGTCCTACAATGTATAAACGTATCTTTTAACTTGGCCTCATTTTGCATCTATGCGCTTCAACTTTGGATGTGCACAACTACTGGTCAAGTAGATAGTTGAACTTATATAGAGTTGATTAAGTAAGCACATACGTCCTATGTGGCAATTTTGTGTTTCCTCACATTTTTAAACTACAAATTTCTTCTTCTTTTTTCTATATTTAAAATTATATTAATTCATTTATTTTTTATTTATATTATTGTAACACCCCAGAAATTTTTTCGAACTGAGACTCGAACCACCCTTTGTTTTGAGTAGGATTTTACCGAAGATTTAAAATTTCTTGAGTGAAAAGGTCACTAGATGTAGTACCTTGAGTTCCAAGAAGAACTAAAGAGAGTTCATTCAAGTCATTCCTAAGTTCTTCTAAGTTATGGGTCAACTTAAAACAACCATAACGTTCAGTACATGATGAGTTAGGTGGGCTACAAGGTACCCAATGAAAGTTCTTTGAATTATCTTTCCAACGCCGCTGAGTTTGCTAAGTTTTGAGTTCAGATGAGTGAGATATGCCCTTTTGAAGTCAGTCTGTCCAGTTAAGAAAAGTTACCCGAAAATAGTAAGGGGGTATTTTGGTCTTTTCCTTACCCAATCAGATTTAATTCGTTTTTAGTAATGTTTTAGGGGTCTAATCCTATTAGGTTCAGTTTTATAATCCTAATATACGCCTAGGTTTTAGTTGAGAGTTCAAGAAGATAAAAGAGGAGAAAAAAGAAGAGGATAGCGTTTGTTGAGAGTCTTGCATTTTGTTGCGGATTTTCACCATGGGTTCAATCCCTAAGAGGTATGTAAGCTTCCATAGTGTTGGGTTAGTTCACCCACACGCCAATCATGTTATTTTCAATCAAATTTCGTTCTTGAAGTTGAAAGATTAGAGTTCTTGATAGGTGTTCTTGAAGTTCACTCAAAATCTTGTTGTGTCGAGGTTTTGAGAATTTCTTGAGATGAAATTTAGTGATTTGAGTGTTGTTTTGAGTAGATTAGAGTGTAATTATGTTAAGTAATCGAGTCCAAGTGATTGTGGAAGAAATCATTCGATTCTAGGCGAGTTAGGGTGAGAAAACGAGCAAAGAAAGTCGTTGAAGTTTTCAGGCTTGGGGCCTGGCGCCCCAGGCTAGCCAGAGCCCCCCAATCACTTCTCTGAAGTTTAGGGGCTGGCGCCCCGCGCCACTCAGAGTGCCACCCGTTCTTCATCGTTTCGTCCGTTTGAGTTCTTTCAAAGGGTACCTTTACTCCCCTTTGATTCTAAACACTCTAAACTACTTCTAAACACATAGAAATCATTCATAACACGACTCATAACCTTTTCTGGAGTCTTCTACAACTTCTAGTAACTTGTTTCAAGATTCGAGCAAGTGAGTATGAGGATGAGGAGAATGTATTCATGAGTCTACTTTGTCATTATGAGATCTTTCATATCATGAACCATAACTCTTGAATTCATGATTCACATTCAAGAGATAGTTAAGAATAGAGTTCAAGGAAGCCTTTGAGTTCAATTGTGAATCCTTTGAGATCCACCATCGATTTGAGTTAAGTTTTGAGGAAGTAAGTAAGAGAATGAGAAGAGTCGTATACATGAGTTCCATGTAGTTATGTAGACCTTCGAGTCGAGTCGTTCATGCTCATAATTTCACATGAACTCCATAATTTTAGTATCTTTGAGATGAGTAGTATCTACAAGTTCTAAGTCTTGAGTATTGAGTTCCTAATCCCCTTTGAGATTATATTTTTAATCATATGACATTTACATTTTAATCGTGGAGTCCTAGAGTTGAATGGTTCATGCCCATAATTCCGCATGAACCCTATAAGTCGAACAGTCTTGAGATGAGAAGTATCTTTGAGTCCTTGAGTTGAGTAGTTCATGCTCATAATTCTGCATGAACCCTCTGAGTTGAGCATTCTTGAAATGAGTAGTATCATTGAAGTTCTTGAGTTCCAAGTATTGAGTTCTATGTATGATAATTGAAAACCTTACATTGAGTCGTTCACGTCCATAATTCGGCATGAACTATATTTTAAGAAGTCCTTTACAAATGTTTTAACTTTGTTTTAAGACTTAAGCTTTGAGTTCAGTAAAGAGTAAGAGTAAAGTTCAATTCTTCAAAGATTATACGGGAACTAAGTATTCCCAAGAGTTAAAATGTCTTCACATTTGAACAAGAAAAGAAACACCGATTTCCAAGAGAACTTTTAAGCTAAGTTTTGAGTAATTATCTCAAAACAAAGAAAGTATTTTATTTTTAAAAACATATGAGTTGAGTATATTTTGGGAGTAACATTGAGCAACGATATGGGGACGCGAGTTCATAATAACTCAAGTCTCAATAAACCATGTAGCCATCATGGGTAGAAAAATGATCATACTTTTTAGATGATTCCTTAGTGCTTTTTAGCATAGACTAGTGGATCCACTTAGTTAAGGCGTTCTGTAACATCGTGCAATTTCAAATAACTATGAAGAAGCTTGAAATTGGAAATAGCCATTTTTGGAAAGAATTCAAAAGTTCTGGAAATTTGGTTAAGTATGGGAAAAAGGTGAGTTTTTGGTCAACTTTGAATAGGCATAACTCCTAGCTCAAGATAAGTTAGGTGTAGTTGTAGTTATGTTTGCGAAGCATGAGGAATGATATTTCCAACGCCGCCGAGTTTTCTCAATTCTGAGTTCGTATGAGTGAGTTAGGCCCTTCGGAAGTTGGGCTATTGGCATAGAGAAGTCATCCGAAAATTGTAAGGATATTTTGGTCTTTTCCCTAATAAATTCTTTTGGTTATATTAAGGGTTTTGACTGATTTTTAGATCAGTTTTTCCCTTTTTAAAAGAGTGAGAGTGAGGGTTTGTGAGTAAAGAGGAGAAGAAGAGGAGAAAGAGAAGAAGAAGCAAAGTTCGACAAGATCGTCGTGGTTTTCGTCGGGGGTGATCCCTATTAAGGTATGTGAGATCATAGTGTTGGGTTGGTTCTTTCCCCCACACGCCAAACTTGTTTTAATTCCGAGAAAAAATTGGTTGTGTTTGTTGAAGTTGTTGGTTGTGTTGTTGAAGTTCCTTGTTGTCTTGGTACATGTTTTCGGTTGTGATTTTGAGTTGAATCTAGTGTATGTTGAGGGGTTTTATGATTCCAAGTGTTTGGGGCTGGAACCTTTGAAGTTACGGTGGTTTAGGGTTGGAAAATGAAGAAGAAAAGTCAAATTTTCGGGGAAAAGGGCTGGGGAGTCACGCCAGCCAGCGCGCCCCAAAAGGGACTCTGAAGTCCAGCCCTTGAGGCGGCGTGCCTAGCAGAGCGCCCAGCAGGCCCCTTTGAACTCTGAAGGCTGGCGTCCAGCGCCTCTCAGAGCGCCAAGGACGCCAAGTCTTCCCATTCTTTCCCCACTTTTTCATACATGTTCCTTGGTAATGTACCTATATTTTATAGTTGTTTTCACCACTCTAAGGTACATCTAGACATCAAGAACTCATCCATAAGCATGAGATCATTACCCTTGAATTCATAATCCAATTCGAGGAAAGTTCGGATCAAAGTCAAGTGAAGCTAGATTCAAGTCTAGAAGTTAAGAAGCAAGTCCAAGCAAGTCTTTAAAGTTTTTTTCAAGAGTCTTTGTTAAACGTTTTAACTTCATTTTAAGGCTCAAGTTTCAAGTTAAGTAAAAGTATTGAGTTTCAAGTTAAGCCAAGAGTATAGAGTCAAGTTCATTTCTCAAAAGTTATTAGGGAACTAAGTATTCCCAAAGAAGTTTATAAAGGTCTTGTTTACATTTGAGTAAGAAAGGAACTATGTTTTCCAAGAGAGCCTTTGGGCTAAGCTTTGAGCAATCATCTCAAACTAAAGAAAGATGTGTTTAAAACACTTATGAGCCAATGTATTTTTGGAAGTAGTATTGAGCACCAAATTGGGGACGCGAGTTCATATTAACTCAACTCTCAATAAGAACCATGTAGCCAACATGGGACTTGACGGGTCATTCTTTTTAGATGATCACGTAAATTAAGCTAGTGGATCCACTAAGTAAAGTAAGGTCCTTTATCACGGAAAGGTATATGATGGTCCTTGGGCAACGTGAGGTAAAATGTTGTATCATCACTAGGGCTCATAGTGGTGGTTGTCGGTTAAAAAATCTCTCACAAAAGTTATATTCCTTTTATATAAGTAAAGTTGAGTTTGTTATTATTTTATCATTAACGAGCTAAGTTGTTTACATTGTTTTACAAGCTTTATCTGTATTGCATATGTCTTATTGCTTTACATTTTAGTTCATTTATCCATGAGTTGAACAGAGCCAAGGTAAGTGTTCTCTTGTACTCCTTTTAAGCTTAAGTTGTGGTTTAGCTTTCCATCTCGCATACTCGTACATTTAGTGTACTGATGCCAGTTGGCCTGCATCTTATGATGATACAGACACAGGTACCCAGGATCAGCATCCAGCACGCCGTTGATCCGGCTGAGCACTCCAGAGTTAGTGGTGAGCCTCTTTGCATTCCGAAGGACTCGATTATTTTGTTCTCTTAGTGTTGTTTTATTATGATTTTGCGGGGTCTGTCCCAACATCCATCTCAGTATTATAGAGGCTTCATAGATAGTCAGTCAGTTAGTATTGAGTCTCTTATCTATGTATATATATATATATATAAATATTCTATTTTAAGACTCGAGTTGCCTTTTGGGCCAGATTTTTATCAGTTGGGTTGTTTTATGACCTTTCATTGCATTGAGTTATTCTTTTGAGTTAGGTTTTCGCTGAGTTAAGAAAGCCAGGCCAAGGGTTCGCTTGGGGACCAGCAATGGTCTTCGAGTGCCGGCCACGTCCAGGGTGTAGGCTCGGGGCGTGACAAACTTGGTATCAGAGCACAGAGTTCAAGAATCCTAGGGAGTCTATGAAGCCGTGTCTGTGGAGTCCTAGATATCGGTGTGAAGCGCGCCATATCTATAATTGGGAGGCTGCAATATTTAGAAAGATTTCTCACTTCTTTCACACTCATCTCGTGCGTTAAAGTTTATCTCTAAGAAGTTTCTTTTTAAATTCGTGCTTGCGTGTTTTCAGATAATCATGCCTTCACGAAGAGTTGGCAGAGGGCGTCTTCCTAGACGTTATGTTGAGGAGCAAGAGTTACCTTATTCCTCGGGAGTGCAACCACAAGGGAAAGTTTCTAATGCCGAGTTCAGAGAGGCAATTAGAATTCTGAGTCAAGCTGTAACTAATCAGATTGGTCAGCAAAGGGGAGCTCGACATGAAGGAGCTGACACGTCAAGGATTCGTGAGTTCTTAGGGATGAATCCTTTGAGTTTCATGGGTTCGAGCACTACTGAGGATCCAAAAAACTTCATTGAGGAGTTGAAGAAGATTTTTGATGTGATGGATGTGGAAGATATTGAGCGGGTTGAACTAGCTGCGTATCAATTGAAGGATGTTGCTAGAACTTGGTTCGACCAGTGGAAAGGGGGCAGAGCTGAGGGTGCACCACTTGCGAGTTGGGTCTGTTTTGAAAAAGCTTTCTTGGGGCGTTTCTTTCCTCGAGAATTGAAAAAGGCCAAGTTACGTGAGTTCCTCACACTTAAGCAGGAGTCTTTGAGTGTTCATGATTACAGTTTGAAGTTCACACAATTATCCCGCTATGCTCCGGAGATGGTTGCGGACATGATGAGTAGAATGAGCTTGTTTGTTGTTGGGCTATCTCGTCTGTCGAGTAAAGACGGTAGGGATGCAATGCTTATTGGGGACATGGACATATCAAGGTTGATGGTTTATGTGCAGCAGGTTGAGGAAGAGAAGCTGAGGGACAGGGAAGAGTTCATAAATAAGAAAGCTAAGACCGGTAATGGGTCCGAGCAGCAGAAAGGTAATACCAATCGTCCGTCCTTCCAACAAAGGCAAAAGGGACCGGCTCCATCATATGCTAGGGCACCTGCACCCAGATACAAAGGTGAACATAATGGCCAAAATTCAAAGGACTTCAAGGCTAGACCAGCACAGTCTTCAGGTAGTGTGGCACAAAGAGGTAGTTTATTTCCTGCATGTGCTAGGTGTGGTAGAACCCACCCAGGTAAATGTCGTGATGGCCAGACAAGTTGTTTTAAGTGTGGGCAAGAGGGTCACTTCATGAAGGAGTGCCCTAAGAATAAGCAAGGTAGTGGAAATCTGGGCAGTAAGGCCCAATTTTCTTCAGTTGCTCCCCAGACAGGATGACACCTAGAGGAGCTATTTCTAGTACAGGCAGAGGAGCAAACCGCCTCTATGCAATCACCAGTCGCCATGAGCAAGAGAACTCTCCAAATGTTGTCACTGATATGATCAAAGTCTTCGCTTTTGATGTGTATGCTTTGCTAGACCCAAGAGCAAGTTTATATTTTGTAACTCCTTATGTTGCAAATAAGTTTGAGGTTCTTCCCGAAAGACTTTGTGAACCCTTTTGTGTTTCTACACCTGTTGGGTAGTCTATTCTAGCAGAAAGAGTCTATCGTGATTGTCCTGTTTCTATCAACCATAAGAGCACCATGACCGATATGGTTGAGTTAGACATGGTAGATTTCGATGTCATATTAGGTATGGATTGGCTTCATGCCTGTTACGCATCATTAGATTGTAGAACTCGAGTGGTCAAGTTTCAGTTTCCGAATGAGCCAGTCTTAGAGTAGAGTAATAGTTCAGCAGTGCCTAAGGGTCATTTTATTTCGTACCTTAAGGCGAGAAAGTTAGTTTCGAAGGGTTGTGTCTATCACTTAGTCCGAGTTAATGACTCTAGTGTTGAGATACCTCATTTTCAGTCAGTTCCTATAGTAAAAGAGTTTCCAGAAGTTTTTCCTGATGATCTACCCGGAATTCCTCCTGAGAGAGAAATAGAGTTCGGCATAGATCTCATTCCAGATACTCGTCCTATCTCTATTCCGCCTTATAGAATGGCACCAGCAGAGTTGAAAGAGTTGGAAGAGCAGTTGAAAGATCTCCTAGATAAAGGTTTCATTCGACCAAGTGTCTCACCTTGGGGCGCTTCGATCTTATTTGTGAGAAAGAAAGATGGTTCCCGTAGAATGTGTATAGATTACCGCCAGTTGAACAAGGTTACCATCAAGAATAAGTACCCTCTTCTACGGATTGATGATCTTTTCGATCAGCTTCAGGGTGCCACCTGTTTTTCAAAAATTGACCTCAGATCAGGCTATCATCAATTAAGAGTAAGGGAATGTGATATTTCCAAAGACAGCTTTCAGAACCAGATACGATCATTATGAGTTTTTAGTCATGTCTTTTGGTTTGACCAATGCACCGACAACTTTCATGGACTTGATGTATAGAGTCTTCAAACCTTATTTAGATATGTTTGTTGTCGTCTTCATTGATGGCATACTAATCTATTCAAAGAATGAAGAAGATCATGCTAGTCATCTCAGAATAGTTCTTCAGACTTTGAAAGATAAAGAGTTGTATGCCAAGTTCTCTAAGTGTGAGTTTTGGCTTGAGTCTGTGGCATTCCTAGGCCACATTGTATTTGGTAATGGAATTAAAGTTGATACTCGGAAAATTGAGGCAGTGCAGAATTGTCCTAGACCCACATCTCCAACGGAAATTAGGGGTTTCTTGGGTTTAGCTGGCTATTATAGAAGGTTTGTTGAAGGGTTCTCATCTATTGCATCTCCTTTGACCAAGTTGACTCAGAAGACAGTGAAATTTCAATGGTCTGAAGCTTGTGAGAAAAACTTTTAGGAATTGATAAAGAGGTTGATTACAACTCCAATTTTGACGTTACCAGAAGGTACTCAAGGTTTTGTGGTGTATTGTTGTCACGACTCGGGAGTATCCCCATGTCGTAACATGCGTATTCAACCTCTCGGAGGTCTCATACAAGCCCTTAGCATTCATCACATTAGATATGAAAAATAGTGCGGAATTAAAAACTCTTTAAATAAAATCCCATAAGACTCAAAGGTCACTTTTAAAAACATCATTCAAAAGTACACAAGCGGAATACTAAGTCTCTTAGCCATCTTAGACATAAACGTGAAAACATACTAGGGACCGACCCTTTACAATCAAAAGAAGTCTATTAAGTCTATTACAAGAACCTTATCATAAAACTAGAATTGAAAAGTCTTGCCCTCGACATATGAGGACATACCACAAAATCTAGGAAGAACTTCAAATCCCAAGTTTACTACAAAACCCGCTCACTTGCCGGAACCTACACTTGTAGAAAATAGAGAAATATGGAATTAGCACAATTAAGTACTAAGTATGATGACCATGCAAAAACATGCTAAAAAAGGACATTTATTTGAAATATGTGCTTTCATGCCATTTTTGATAAAACCTTCATATCACAATTATAAGAGACACATTTCAAGTCATCATCCACATATAAGACAATACCCACATAATAGACATACTCAACTAGTACCAATGTACAATACATGAATATAATTGACAAGTAAGCCTTTTCATCATTTCATGACCTCTATCTCAAGTTACCCAAAGCCACACTTAAGTGAAACATGAAGTGACCGCCCATACAATCTCTTTATATACACCTAAGTGTTCCTAAGGGTTACCATAGATAAGGAATGTACCATTACAATATAACATGCTAAGTCAAAATTCTTTAATGAACCACTTTAGGAGACATTTAAGCACATAAGGGGACTTTCACATAATAGTCGTTAGACTTAGGGAACTCACTTTAGTATCTTCAAAGCCTACTCGTGCCATGTGTAGATAGCATCCCATACTACTACCTACACGTTGTAGAACCTATCCAATAACTAGAGTGCACATCCCACATGATGGGAATAGGCATAACCGACATAGACCATACTAGCTAGGTATGGAATCCGGAGTCTATCCTACTCCGTGGAGGTTGTTCTACTTGCCAAAGGTAGAACTAATAAGCAACCCATGTAGGCACATGGTTTAGGAGATGTCCAAGGAAGTTCATTGTGCCTAATCTCATACTCAACTAGGCCACCTTCCTAACCACATCCACTCGGTGCTAGCCTTGTTTCCCATAGAGTATTCAATCACATATGTACTTAGAGAGGGTTCCTTTTCTAGTTCAACCAACTCATAGTACCTCTTCCCAAGAAAGGCCCCATTTCTTAGTCATGGCCAATCAAGGTTCATAAGGATAGCTCATTTGACTTTCTTAGATAAGGATTTTCATGCCGTTCCGGCTCCATCCATCTCTAAGTCTATCATCTCACTCAAGAAGGGAACTTCGCCCTAAGGCCCATCCTTCAAGGTTATACATTTACTTAGGAAAGCTAGACTTATGAAAGGGCACCATTTCTTAGTTTTGCCGATTCAAGTCTTGGCCTAGAATTCCTCTTTTAGCATTTATAGAAAGGGCACCATTTCTTAGTTCTAGCCCACTTCACACATTCATGCATTCAAGACTTTAAGTAACAAGGAGGGACACTTTAGTCTACCAACCAAGTCACAACATTATCATCTAAGGATACTTCATAATCCAACATCATTTCATATATATACATCATGAGGAAATCATACTTTAAATCACAATGCTATCCACTTTACATAGGATCATCACAAGATCACGTAAACTCATTCACATCATACCTTCACACATAAAGCTTCACATAAAACTTTACATATAGCTTCATATAGGACTTTACATATAGCCTCATTTATATATATAATATACAATACAATAACACTTTGTACAAGATCACCTTATAACCATAAGAATACCTACACATAGTACAATAACATTTCATAACTTGATAACACTTTAATTCAATAGATAATGCCTTCAAGTCCATGTTCACAATACATTCCATAATTAAACACCTCCACCATAAGTGGATCAAACTAAGCAAGAACAATTTTATCCATAATAAGAGATTAAGCCAACTTACCATTCTCTAAAGCCATAATCAACAACACTCAAGTCCCAACCATTTTACTTACCACAAGAGAATTCATCATAACTTGCCCATAAGGCCACAACTTTCAATTCATCCATACATCATCAATTCATCATAGATAGATGTAGAAAATCATAAGAGTCACTAATACAATCCAATCCAAACACAATCTCATAAACTTTGAAATCATAAGCAAAAGACCCACTTCATAAGCAAATTTAAGAATTTAGGGAAAACATGGGTTCTTCAAGGAATTCCATATGAAATCATCTTAAAAACATTAATCAAACATTAATTCATCAATATAATGGCTTAGAAAACATTTTGCCAATGAACCCATGCTTAGATTAGAATTTGAGATTTTGTTCTTTGAAACACTTTTGATTGGACTCCTTGAAAGAAAGATTGATCAAGGATCAAGGGTCACCATACCTCTAAGTTGAAACCCACGAAAAATTGAAGAAGAAAGCACTTAAAACCTTCAACCCTAGCTCCAACTTCACCTTGGCCTTCAATGGTGTTCCAAAGAGAACCCTTCCTTACTCTTTTAAAATGGGACAAAATGATCCACAATCAGCCTAACACAATAATATAACCTCAAAAGAAAAGATTTGTGAAAAGACCAAAATGCCCTTAAATTTCCGGACGGACTCCTTGCCAACTGCCCAACTTTCAAAGGGCATAACTCACTCATACGAACTCGGAATCGAGTAAACTCGGTGGAGTTGGAAAGATCGTTCCAAGGGCTTTCCAAACATAACTGGAACTACTCCTGGATCATCCTGAGCTAGTAGTTATGACTGCTCAAAGTTGGCCAAAAACTCACTGATTTCCCACACTTAACCAAATTTCCAGGTTTTGAACTTAGCCAATTTCCAGATTCAGAACTTTTTTTCCAAAAGTGACTACTTCCAATTTATGCTTAAACTTTAAAAATTCATACGTTAGGCTCTAGTTTCACCTATCTATTTTTAGGGTCGCTACAATTGTGATGCATCTAGAGTTGGTTTGGGCTGTGTCTTAATGCAGAATGACAAGGTTATAGCTTATGCTTCCAGACAGTTGAAAGTTCATGAGAAGAACTACCCAACCCATGAATTAGAGTTAGCTGTTGTAGTATTTGCTTTGAAGATATGGCGTCATTACTTGTATGGTGTGCATGTTGATGTATTTACTGATCACAAGAGTCTTCAATATGTGCTTACTCAGAAAGAGCTTAATCTCAGACAGAGGAGGTGGTTAGAATTACTCAAGGATTATGACCTGAGTATTCTTTATCACCCAGGTAAGGCTAATGTTGTTGTTGATTCTTTAAGCAGGTTGTCTATGGGTAGCACCGCCCATATTGAAGGAGGAAGGAGAGAGTTAGCAAAAGATGTGCACAGACTGACACGCCTGGGAGTCAGAATTATAGATTCCGCAGAAGGAGGAATAGCGGTGACGAGCGGGGCCGAGTCATCACTAGTGTTAGAAGTGAAAGAGAAACAAGATCAAGATCCCATTTCGCTTGAGTTAAAGGCAAATGTTCAAAAGCAAAAAGTATTAGCTTTTGAACTAGGGGGAGATGGTGTATTGAGATATCAAGGTAGCTTGTGTGTATCTATGGTGGATGGACTCCAAGAGAGGATTATGGAGGAAGCTCATAGCTCCAGATATTCCATTCATCCGGGTTTCACAAAGATGTATCGTGACTTGAGAGAAGTTTATTGGTGGAATAGCATGAAGAAGAGCATTGCTGAATTTGTTGCTAAATGTCCAAATTGCCAACAAGTGAAAGTTGAACACCAAAGGCCCGGTGGTTTGGCTTAGAGGATAGAACTTCCGGAATGGAAGTGGGAGATGATCAATATGGATTTTATCACAGGGTTGCCAAGGTCTCGCAGACAGCATGATTTTATTTGGGTGATTGTCAACAGAATGACAAAGTCAACCCATTTTCTGCCAGTAAAGACTACCCATTCAGCAGAAGATTATGCCAGGTTATATATTCAAGAGATAGTGAGACTTCATGGAGTCCCAGTCTCCATTATTTCACATAGAGGTGCACGGTTTACTGCGCAGTTCTGGAAATCTTTTCAGAAAGACTTGGGTTCAAAGGTGAACTTAAGTACTGTCTTTCATCCTCAGACTGATGGGCAAGCAGAGCGCACTATTCAGACTTTGGAGGATATGTTGAGGGCTTGTGTGATCGATTTCAAAGGTAATTAGGATGATCACCTACCTCTCATTGAGTTTGCCTACAACAACAGTTATCACTCTAGCATCCAGATAGCTCTATATGAAGCTGTTTATGGGAGAAGATGTAGATCTCTTATTGGATGATTTGAAGTTGGTGAAACACAGTTGATAGGACCAAATTTAGTTCAACAAACTATGGAAAAGGTGAAGGTGATTCAAGAGAGGTTGAAAACGGCACAGAGTCACCAGAAAGCCTACATTGATGTTAGGAGAAGGGCGTCAGAGTTTGAATTAGGTAATTGGGTATATTTGAAAGTTTCACCCATGAAAGGGGTTATGAGGTTTGTTAAGAAGGGGAAACTTAGTCCCCGGTATATTGGACCTTACCGCATGGCCAAGAGGATTGGCAGTGTTGCTTATGAGTTGGAGTTACCACAGGAACTAGCAGCGGTTCATCCAGTATTTCATATCTCTATGTTGAAGAAGTGCATAGGCGATCCTTCATTGATCCTGCCAACTGAAAGTATTAGGATCAAGGATAGTTTATCTTATGAGGAGATTCCTGTTCAGATTTTAGATCGTCAAGTTCCCAGGTTGAGAACGAAAGATGTAGCATCAGTCAAGGTCATTTGAAGGAACCAATTTGTTGAGGAAGCTACTTGGGAAACCGAAGAGGACATGAAGAAGAGATATCCATATCTCTTTGAGTCCGGAGGAAATGCATATTAAGGTACTTATTTCCTTCTTAGTGCTTTTTAAAATTATAGTGAGCATGATGTTGTTGTTGTGTTTGCATGGTTGCTTGTTGGGTGTTTGAATTTGATGTTACACCCTTAGCCTAGTAAGAGTAACCTCATTCGAGGACGAATGTTCCCAAAGGGGAGATATTGTAACATCGTGCAATTTGAAATAACTATGAAGAAGCTTGAAATTGGAAATAGCCATTTTTTGGAAAGAATTCAAAAGTTCTGGAAATTTGGTGAACTTTGAACAGTCATAACTCCTAGATCAATATGATTTAGGTGTAGTTCCAGTTATGTTTGCGAAGCTTGTGGAATGATCTTTCCAACGCCGCCGATTTTTCTCAATTCTAAGTTTTTATGAGTGAGTTATGCCCTTCGGAAGTTGGGTTGTTGGCATAGAGAAGTCATCCGAAAATTGTAAGGGTATTTTGGTCTTTTCCCTAATCAATTCTTTTGGTTATATTAAGGGTTTAGACTGATTTTTAGATCAGTTTTTCCCTTTTTAAAAGAGTGAGAGTGAGGGTTTGTGAGTGAAGAGGAGAAGAAGAGGAGAAAGAGAAGAAAAAGCAAAGTTCGTCAAGATCATCGTGGTTTTCGTCGGGGGTGATCCCTATTAAGGTATGTGAGATCATAGTGTTGGGTTGGTTCTTTCCCCCACATGCCAAACTCGTTTTAATTCCGAGAAAAGATTGGTTGTGTTTGTTGAAGCTGTTGGTTGTGTTGTTGAAGTTCCTTGTTGTCTTGGTACATGTTCCCGGTTGTGATTTCGAGTTGAATCTAGTGTATGTTGAGGGGTTTTATGATTCCAAGTGTTTGGGGATGGAACCTTTGAAGTTAAGGTGGTTTAGAGTTGGAAAAAGAAGGAGAAAAGTCGAATTTTTGGGGAAAAGGACTGGGGCGTCGCGCCTTGCAGAGCTCCCAGCAGGCCTCTCTGAAGTCTGAAGTCTGGCGCTCCGCGCCTCTCAGAGCGCCAAGGATGCCAAGTCTTCCCATTCTTTCCCCACTTTTTCATACATGTTCCTTGGTAATGTACCTATGTTTTATAGTTGTTTTCACCACTCTAAGGTACATCTAGACATCAAGAACTCATCCATAAACATGAGATCATTACCCTTGAATTCATAATCCAATTCGAGGAAAGTTCGGATCAAAGTCAAGTGAAGCTAGAGTCAAGTCTAGAAGTTAAGAAGCAAGTCTAAGCAAGTCTTTAAAGTTTGTTTCCAAGAGTCTTTGTTAAACCTTTTAACTTCGTTTTAAGGCTCAAGTTTCAAGTTAAGTAAAAGTATTGAGTTTCAAGTTAAGCCAAGAGTATAGAGTCAAGTTCATTTCTCAAAAGTTATTAGGGAACTAAGTATTCCCAAAGAAGTTTATAAAGGTCTTGTCTACATTTGAGTAAGAAAAGAACTATGTTTTCCAAGAGAGCCTTTGGGCTAAGATTTGAGCAATCATCTCAAACTAAAGAAAGATGTGTTTAAAACACTTATGAGCCAAAGTATTTTTTTGGGAGTAGTATTGAGCACCGAATTGGGAACGCGAGTTCATATTAACTCAACTCTCCATAAGAACCATGTAGCCAACATGAGACTTGACGGGTCATTCTTTTTAGATGATCACGTAAGTTAAGCTAGTGGATTCACTAAGTAAAGTAAGGTCATATATCACAGCAAGGTATAGGATGGTCCTTGGGCAACGTGAGGTAAAACGTTGTATCATCACTAGGGCTCATAGTGGTGGTTGTCGGTTAAAGAATCTCCCACAAAAGTTATATTACTTTTATATAAGTAAAGTTGAGTTTGTTATTGTTTTATCATTAATTAGCTAAGTTGTTTACATTGTTTTACAAGCTTTATATGTATTGCATTTGTCTTATTGCTTTACCTTTGAGTTCATTTATCCATGAGTCGAACAAAGCCAAGGTAAATGTTCTCTTGTACTCCTTTCAAGCTTAAGTTGTGGTTTAGCTTTCCATCTTGCATACTCGTACATTCAATGTACTGATGCCAGTTGGCCTGCATCTAATGATGATGCAGACACAGGTACCCAGGATCAGCATCCAGCACGCCGTTGATCCAGCTGAGCACTCCAGAGTCAGTGGTGAGCCTCTTTGCATTCCGAGGACTCGATTATTTTGTTCTCTTAGTTTTGTTTTATTAGGATGTTGTGGGGTCTGTCCCAACATCCATCTCAGTGTTATAGAGCCTTCATAGACAGTCAGTCAGTTAGTATTGAGTCTCTCATCTATGTATATATATATAAATATTCTATTTTGAGACTCGAGTTGCCTTTTGGGCTAGATTTTTATCAGTTGGGTTGTTTTATGACCTTTCATTGCATTGAGTTATTCTGTTGAGTTAGGTTTCCGCTGAGTTAAGAAAGCCAGGCCAAGGGTTCGCTTGGGGGCCAGCAATGGTCTTCGAGTGCCGGCCACGTCCAGGGTGTTGGCTCGGGGCGTGACAAACTTCAAGTTAATATAATAATAAAAATTGAGTTAACAGGTAAATATTTGTAGACATTTAGAAAAATTGTCAATATAAATACCTAGTTAGGAAAGTAACTGAATTTCCGTGAACCCATATGTTATATTCTAGACTCGCCTATGAATTGAGTGTATAATGGAGGGTGCAATCGACCATATTTTTCTGGTCTACTCTGATTTATATGGAATGGACATAGTCAGAGTGTCAGACTTGTAGGGACTAGTTTCCCCATCACACATAATGAAAAGGTGACCCTTACTGGAGCCAAGCTTGACAAGAGATCAGAGACGGAATTAGGATTTAGACTTTTAAATTCTAGAAAAGACAGCTTATTGGGGTTCTAGTAATTTCAACACGAAAAGTAAATGTTTCGTGATCTCCGGTCCAATGAAGAACTCCAACATATAAAAACAGAAGATAAAAAGTTCTCTAAAATGGTCACAACACCCGTATCAAAAAGGAGATACAAAAGTAGCAAATCAATAGCAAAAACAGACAATTTTGAGAATAACAAGGAAAGACACTGAAAAAAACTAGCTATGGTTTGTGACTCGAAATTTTGCAGCTACAATCACGATCTCAACAACAACAACAACATAAGCAGTGTAATCTCATAAGTGTGGTTTGGGGAGAGTGGAGTGTATGCAACCTTACCCTTACCTTGCAAAGGTAGAGAGAGGTTGTTTCCAATAGATCCTCAACTCAAGTAAAACATATCAAATGAGGCATGGAAGGGGAATACAGTATATACAATCACAATCTCCACTATTCAAATTAAGAATAGAATGTTAGAAACTCCACGTAAAAAAAATCAGCTTGATCCAACAATGATGAATAAAAAATGCAAATTAAATCTAACTAACAGCACGAAAAATAAGCAGAAAAAAGGAATTTTTTTCTCATATGATCTTCTCCCTCTAGTCAAAACTGTCTGCCTTAATCTCTCTTCTTGTATCACAAACAGAACAAACCTAAAATTAGATCTTTGAAATGATTGAAAACATGAGTAGTGAGCCATAAAAAGATAGGTTTGATCCAAATAACTTTTTTCATTTACATAGGATGAAAAAATAAATATAAAAGACAATACATGAGTATCACTTTCTATTAGAGAGAGAGATTCCAAGTAGCAGAAACAGCCATCCCATATATTAAGAACAAAAACCAAAAAAAAAAAAAAAAAAAAGTGAAAAGAAAACAGGTAAAGTGAATTCATTTTACTAGTCGAATGGTGAAACCACATGTTTATGAAACACAAACAATTTTGAAATAGTCATAGTTTAAGGTCATACTTGTTACAAATACACAATCTAAAATCGTACTTGTTACAGATAATCGTTTCAAATATTCATAGAAAATTCTACAGTCAAGAAGTTTTTAGAAAAAGAAGGAAGAAGTTTATTCTGTTTTTCTTTTCGACAGATCCTAACAGGGCGAGTTGATCCACGTGGGTGGGTGACACGGTCCAATTTCCTTCGTTTGCTAAAACACACTATTTTAAAAGTCAAACACAAGGCTCACATGCCCACATTTTCCAATATTTTGTGTGGGGTTTTTCTGGTTTCTTTCATTTCAAGACAAACAATCATAGTGCACAATGCTGTATTTTCATTAAACAGAACATGTCTAAATTGCTTGTACAAAATCTTCCACCAAGGTGCATGAATAAATTACAACAAGAAGGACAAAATACGCGTGATGCCTTGGCGAAAAAACTGCAAAATTGCACTTAAGTCAGATAAGTGACTTTGCTGTTCAGAGGTTGAACAACAAAAGGTGCTGGAGATTCCCCGTTTACAGTGTGCAACACAACTTTGAATCAATAGAAGTCAAACATAAGCAAAATGCTTGATAACCTGTCAACGGGTACCTGTAAAGTTATTACTTTTTTCGTTTGTCGAGATGTGGGGAAGCCTTATCAGCTTCTATTTCAAAAGTATTACGTTTGCACAATTGTGCCATTATAAGATATGACTCAAGCAGAGAATGAGGCAGTAGAACATACCAGTATACACGAAGATGCAGATTACCATGTGGTCATTTTTCATTCTTCTGATGGGGCTTCTTTCTAAAGAAACAACACAAGTTTCAGCTATAAGAATATGGTCATCATCAGCAATATTATCTTCACAAAGGCCTGGCTGCCCAGAAAGATGTGGCAATGTAACCATTCCTTATCCATTTGGAATAGGAAAAGAGTGTTACTTCAATGAAGAATTTGAAGTGAGCTGCAATAACAACACTGTCTTTAGTCTTGGTACTGGTCATCCTGTTCAACACATATCAATGGACTCCATCACTGTTGATATTACTTTCAGTTCAAAGCACTACAACAAATGATCTGGAAAGAACATCTACGGTGATAAAATTCTTCAATCAACCAGGAGCGAGCATTTCAGTATTTCTAACAAGAACAAAATAGTAGCCATTGGATGTGATATTTATGCTTATGTCAAAGATTTAGACACTGGTAGTGGAGGCAGCATTGTAACTGGATGTGCTTCTTTCTGTGGCAACTCCACTTATAATGTTTCATCCTCTTTAGCTTCATCATCTTATTGCACTGGGAATAACGGTTGTTGTCAGTCCGAATTTTCAAAAATACCAAGAGAATTCAGTGTGTCCATACAAACAATGAACACGGCGGAAACATCTTGGACATCTAGAGATTGCACCTATTTCTTAGTTGTGGAAAAGGGCAGCTCTGAGTCCGACTTCACTCAATTACTTGGTAAGTGCAAAGAATATGATGATTATGAAGAAAGGGTGGCGCTGGACTGGGTAATTGGCAATGTTAGCTGTGACAAAGCCATGAGAAGGCCAAAAGATTATGCATGTAGAAATAACAGTATGTGTGTCAATGACACTACTAGACCTGCAGGGGGATACCGATGCAATTGCTCTTCTGGTTATCAAGGCAACCCTTACCTCCCTCATGGATGCCAGGGTACTAATTCCCCTTTCCATTTCTCTTTTTTGTTTTTGGGATTTAACTTATGTATATTACTACCTCCGTTTTAGCATATGTATCTTATTTTCGTTTTTAGGATTGTTCCTGCCAAATGTAGAAATATAGGATTGTTCATGGCAAATGTATTTTTTATGTTTTTAAATTTCGTGCAAAATCAAACTAAGACATATAAAATGAAACAAAGAGAGTAACAATATAGCAATATCCCACTGTACCCCTTTATTTTAACTTGTTTTTAGCATGTAACATGTCTTATTTTCTAAGTTACTAATCTCAGTTTTTATGATGATTTCTTGTTAATTTCCACAGATATTGATGAGTGTGCAAGTCCAAAAAGGAATCGTTGTCCCAACAATACTAGCTGTGTTAATACTCTTGGCACTTACCGTTGTGACTCAAATAATGTGAGACATATGCTAGCTAAACAACTCTCCATCGGTATTGTATAACTCTCTTCTTTTTTCTCCTCTTGTTTCTTTGTTAGATTAACTTAAGCTTTCTATAGATTTTTATTTGAGACAAATTACTCCTTTGAACTGTCCCAACAAATAATTCATAATCCTTTTCATGTTTATTCTAGCTAACTGCTCTTTAGAAAATTAGAAGCTCAACTTAATATATGCTTTAAAATTACAAAGGGGCCTGGATAAGCATTTAAAGCTCTTTCTCTTAGATTCTCAAAATGAATTTATGCTTGTTTTAGATGAAATTGGTTTGCTCACAAGCAGGTATTGGAGCAGCAATTACTTTTGTGATCCTGGTAGCAGTTTTTCTTTGGCTATGCAAATGGCTCCGGAAGAGGGAAGAAAACAAAGCTAAGCAAAAGTATTTCAAGAGGAATGGTGGATTGCTTTTGCAACAACGTATTTCCTTAAATGGAGAAAGTAGTGGTGGCTCCTTGCCAAAGCTCTTTTTGAAGGAGGAGTTGGAGAAAGCAACAGACAATTTCAATGAAATTCGAATTCTTGGTAAAGGAGGGGCTGGGACTGTTTACAAAGGAATGTTATCAGATGGAAGCATTGTAGCTGTGAAGAAGTCCAATGCAGTGGATAAATATCAAATTGGACAGTTTATAAATGAGATACTCATACTCTCCCAAATAAATCACAGACACATTGTCAAGGTACTGTTGATTTTTGTACTAGGCTCTTGCTACCATTTTATTACGGGTGGAAGATGAGAGCAACATAATTCGACGATAGAGAAATTCATAATGCCTGAAGAGGATGGAACTAACAATATTAGAAAGACTCCTATACTCTTACAAAATAACACACTAGACTCACACACACGCGCAGTCACACACACAGAGCTACTACATCAACTCGTGCTCCTATTCACTTCAACCATAATAAACGAACAGTTTAGGATAACACATTAGTCACTCATGAACCAAAGATAATTCAAAATACAATTGAACCTAGCACTTAATCATACTTTTAATATTTAAGTTTACTGTTTACAACAGGTACTTGGTTGTTGCTTAGAAACTCATGTCCCATTATTAGTTTATGAGTACATCTCGAATGGAACCTTGTCATCCCATATTCGTGGAAACCTCAGTCACAGTTGTAATCCTACTGTCTCAAAGTCTGAGTTGGATGATCAGATTCTTCCGCACCCAGCAATAATATTATCGTGGGATCATCGGGTGCGAATTGCTGCAGAAATAGCAGGGGCACTATCTTACATGCACTCATGTGCTTCTACTCCCATTCTTCACAGAGATATAAAATCAAGCAACATATTACTAGACGATAATTTTAGAGCAGTGGTTTCTGATTTTGGACTATCGAGATTGTTGTCTGTTGACAAGACTCATTTAACAACAATGGTAGGGGGTACATTTGGTTACATAGATCCAGAATACTTCCGCTCAGGTCAACTTACAGACAAATGTGATGTCTATGCCTTCGGTGTAATTCTTGCAGAGCTTCTAACAAGTCAAAGAGTTGTCACTTCAAACCAACCAGAAGATCCAGGTTTGGCTTTCCGTTTCACATTAGCATTGAAAGAAAATCGTATAATTGAGATTGTAGACCCTGAAATTGTAAAAGAAGTTGAGGATGAACATGTGATTCCTGCTGTGGCCAAACTTGCCAAGAGATGCTTAAGTTTTAATGCAAGGAGAAGGCCATCCATGAAGGAGGTGGCAGCCGAACTTGAACAACAAGGAAAAATGAGGCAAGATATGCCTCATAATGAGAGTTTTCAAGATAACATTTCACCAAAAAGTGAAAGTTCATGTAGTCATACTTCTGATTGTACCGAAGAAGATCATCAGAACTCAGTGTCTCACAATGAAATGCATTATGACAGAAAGGGAAGTTTGTAACTTTTATAACTTCAACTTTTATCTTTTGTAATTGTAATGTCGAAGTAATTGCATGTATGGACACATAATCAAATGAAGATTAGCATGATTTGCATTAATATTTAAGTCGTATATATGATGAAATATTTTGTTATGATTTTATTTTATTATCCTTTATAATAGGATTGTTCATGGGGTTTGATTCGGTTTTCATCAAAAAGCAAAACTAGACCAACTATATAGCTTTTTTGGTTTTCCTTTTATTTATTTATTTGATGATCGTGGTGTCCAGACTAGCTCTCACGCACCTCGACCGATTCCCTGGTATACCTGCCACCTCCCACCAACAATAGGGATTGGGTAACTCTGTCCACCAAGACTAGGACGGATAGGAAGAGTCACAGTGTTTTTTGTTTTCGCTGAGTTTTGAACCTGAGACCTCATGGTTCTCATTTCTCAACCACTTTATTGACCACTAGGCCACACCCTTGGGTGCTTTTTGGTTTGGTTTTTTCTTGGCAAATAAAATAAAAATCCAGTTCATTCAATTTCTCAGAGTTATGGACAAACATTTCCATATGATAATGTATGTTACTTATAATGTTTAGCAAGATTTGCCCTAATATGAAAGAATTTATGATATATGAAATATTCTTATGTGAGAAATTTTCTCCATAGTAGATGATAATTATTCCCTTTCATTAAGCTAAGTTACATCAATATAAACTTTTAAGCCTGCCAATTTTTTAAAATTATACTAAATAAACAAATGAATCCCATTTTTTTTCTATATAAACGTAAAACTTAAAATGAAACCTTAACAATAATATGTTTCTCTACTTCTTTTAAGGCATAATAGTTTAAGATCCCCCTGAATTTGATACCTACAGCTGAACTGTTTTTTGGTAGAGTTTTGTTTTATTTTATTCTTTTTATTTTTGTAAATTTTTATTTTTTACACTTGTTGACAGAAAAAGAAGAAATACACAGCTGAAACAAATCATCATTGCATCCAAAAAGAAATACATAGTTGGAAAGTTCATTATTTTGGCTAACTATTTTTATTTGATTAAAAATAATGGAGCTCTAGAAATTTCTTTTATAGATTTTTCCCGAAAAAGAAAAAAGTACACAGATGAAATAAATAGTTGTAGGTCTCTTAATAAGAAATAGAAAGAAAATTTACTCCTTTTTTCTTAAGTATAAAGAAAGTTTACACTTGGAACTTCATTATTTTGACTAAAACCTTTTAAGTGGCTAAAATAATAGAACTTCAGTGAAGTCTCTTTTATAGACTTGAATTGAAAAAAATGAATATATGGTAAGATATGTGTGGTTTATTAAGAAGATGTAAGAAGAAATATACAATTTTGAACAAATAAACTATTGTATCCATGCTCTTTGCCATAACAGTGTTTAGCAAGTGAAGGCTATTAAAAATACCAAGTTTAGGGGGGATAAGTAGGACCAACAGTAGTTCGGGTGTACACCGAACAAATGGTGTCATGTTCAGGGTGGTCCCGAATTTTTTGTTGTTGTTGATAAAGGGTGGTCCCGAACCATTAAGCCTTTTTTAAGAACTATTGATAAAACAATATCAAAAAAAAATTAGTTTAATAAATCTTCGCTTGTGAAAATGAAAGACAGATTTGAAGTACTTAAACAATACTTGCTAAGAAAGTGATCATACACGTTATACCCACCCATTTAATTAAACAATAATGAATCCTTTATTATAATCACTACCAAAACGACATTTATTTTTATTATAGTCTTCTATAAAAATAAATGTCGTTTTGGTTCGTCTTTTTCCAGTATAATACCAAACCAAATACATGTCTCTCTTATTAGTCGGTTTGATTCATTTTTCAGTTCAATTTTGCTCGGCTTTTCAGTTTTTCTTGAACAGCCTTACTTTGTTATATTGTTGGTGCTTGCTTTAAGATAAAAAAGATAGCAGAAAAATTATTTTAACCTTCCAATATAACTTTTGAAATTAGACTATATGAGTTAGAGTAAAGTCAACACAAAGTAACCATGAAAAGGTTTCAGAATTACCAGTGGACAAATTGTGCAGAAAACTAATTTATGATTTAAACGAAGTTCATGCTATTATTTATTAAAGTAATATGTTGAGGTGATACTTTATCAAGGTATCAAGTTAGTTGCAAGGATTATCAATTTAGTTTAACTAAAGTGTAGACCACACATATTTTAAGTTGTATCTATTAACATAAAACATGTGCAATCAATTTATGAAACTATTATTAGGGTGACAGTTAGAGAGGTGTTGGGTGTCTCGAGAGGCCATTCTGGTGGGCATAGAGTGGACTGGTGGTGGAATGGAGAAGTACAAGGGAAATTGGACCCAAAGAAGTTGGCTTATGCGAAGTTGGTGGAGAGTAAGACAAGAAGGAGAAGTGGACGAATAGGGAGAAGTATAAGCTAAGATGGTTTAAAAGGAGACAGAGTTAGCGGTTACTACAGAAAAAATGAGCGCTTGTACGTAAAATTAGCGAACACAGATGAGGATAAGAAGTTATACAAGTTAGCTAAGGCTAGAGAGAGGAGGGCCCGTGACCTTGACCAAGTGAAGTGTATCAAGGATGAGGATGACAAAGTACTAGTAGAGGAGGTACTCATTAGTTAAGGCATTGTGCTAGGGGAGTTGGAGCACTTAGAGAGGCGTCATGAATAGTGATTATGTTTATTCTAGGCGTATAAAAGTTGAGGAGGTTAAGGTTGATATTCATAAGTAGTGTAAGGGTAGAGTGACTGGTAGACGAAGTTTAGGTGGATTTTTGGAAGAGCATAGGCAGGGTAGGTATGGAGTGGCTTACTGAGTTGTTTAATGTTGTTTTCAAGATGACGAAGATACCCGATGCATGGAGATGGAGTATGATTATTCCGTTGTACAAGAATAAGGTTGACATTCAAAATTGCAACAACGATTGGGGTATCAAACTGCTAAGCCAGACTATGAAGGTATGAGAGAGGGTGGTGGAGATGAGAGTGAGGAGGATCGTGACAATTTTTGAGAACCAATTTGGATTTATGTCAGGACGCTCGACTACAAAATCCATTCATCTCGTAAGGAGACTGATGGAGCAGTATAGGGATAGGAAGAATGACTAGCATTGGTATTCATCGACCTAGAAAAGGGTTACAACAAAGTCCCCAGGGAGGTTCTATGGAGATGTTTAGAGGCTAGAGGTATACCTGTGGGCCGTGGCATACATTAAGTCGATTAAGGACATGTACAATGGAGCCAAGACTCAAGTTAGGGCAGTGAGAAGAGACTCAAACCACTTTCCCATGTTAATAGGGTTGCACCAAGGATCAACTCTTAGCCCGTTTCCATTTGCCTTGGTGATGGATGTATTGACGCGACAAATTCAAGCTGAGGTGTCAAGGTGTATGTTATTTGCGGATGACGTAGTTTTGATTGACAAGACTCACGAGGAAACTAATGCTAAGTTGGAGGTTGGAGATAAACCCCTAGAGCCTAAAGGGTTCAAAGTTAAGTAAAACCTAGACTGAATACTTAAGAGTGCAAATTCAGTTTGATCATAACCACGTGTCTACATGAAGTTTCAGTTAACCAGAAACATCTCAATGATAGACATTCTTAATCAGAAAGTGCAATGCCATAGTCAGAGTGAACTATCTAACCATTTTGAATCAACATGACAGTGAAATATCCTTCACAAAGCTAAAGAATTCATTCAGACACTAAAACAAACACCTTACGGACAACCATTTTGAATCAACATGACAGTGAAATTATCCTTCACAAAGCTAAAGAATTTATTCAGACACTTAAACAAACACCTTACAGGCAACCATTTTCCCTGATTGCCTTAATAACCTCAGGAAGTCGAATTCCACCCCCACCGCACCCCACTACCACCATCACCCGTCAACATCAAATCACACAGAGTCAACCCACAAATTCAGACTTGGAATGAAATTACAAAGACAAGTGTGAAGAAATTTCATACCTGGAACCATTGAAGAAACAGCTGCAGATGTGTCTTTAAGTCATTCTTGTTTACTTTTTATTGTCATATTACTATCATTTTGTAGGATATTTGGAAGAGAAAGCCAATAAACTCCTCAAGTTTTGCTAAATTCTTTAATAGTCAAGTGTTGCATGATAGCTTCATTTGTTGGGATAATCATATTTGGATGTGCTTATAGTGATGGATTCAGTTGGTAAATCTGGTTTGTACATTGCATTAACTCAACTCATCATGACTCTTGAATCACTTTTTTGATTATTTCTTTTTTGATTTGCTTTGATATGTTTTTTTTTTTTGAGCCAAGGGTCTATGGGAAACAATCCTTCGACCTTCTAGTGTAGGAATAAGGTTTGCGTACATTCTATTTTTTTAAGCCTCACTTGTGGGATTACATTGGATATGTTGTTGTTATCATGATTTTGAATAATATTAGAAGTCATAGAACAACATCAAGAGTCCCCTTTGGAGTATGGCTCTCTAGTTAGCTAGCAATCGTCCACATTGAGTTATTGGATACTTGATTCAGGTGCCACTAATCACATGATCGGATAATATGAGATTAGTTTCTAATTCTTATACCCATTAGTTACTTTGTCTAATAGCTCCATTGCTCATGCCAATGATATATTCTATATATCTTTTTTACTTTCTTAAAATTCGTAGGACCGTAAAAATCAACCAAACAAATTGAAATTGAGAGGGAGCACTTAAATTCTATGGTTTATGATGGAAATAATTCATGTTATGAGTCATTATTGTTGGAAATAATTACACTATTTATCTTCTTGAAATTTTAAACGGATAATATATGATTACTATTTACAATATTTGATTCCTACCATAAAGATCATAGATATCTAAAGAGATAAAACTGAATTAGCAAAATCCTAGTTGACTTTAAATTACTTATATATCCTATAGTTCAAAATAGAAAAAGGTGTCTTATTATAAGCATCATGTTTCTTCATGGACGGGCGGAGCCAAGTAGGGCTAGGGGTTCTATTTTTTTTTATATCTATATATAGTAGATGTTGAATTCCTTTCGGCTTAATTATGTGTTTACTCCTTGCGCTTTTCCACTCACTCACAATCAGGCCACAACTCATCACTGTAATATTGGCAACAATATTGTTCTAATTGATTAGTCAAACACAAACTATTACTCTCTCAAAATATTTTTCCGATAATTACTTCAGATTAATAAACAGATTTTAAACTGTGTATGCTCTTGTTTCTAAAGATTTTATCTACCAGATTTTTTGTCCTTTAAATCTTTTTAGAACCACAAAATGTGCTCACAAAAAGTATGTAAGCACAAAAAAATAGGGACCCAATAGGCTATTGAGTACAACAATGCTACTTTATGCTAAAACCCTTTAATACCAATAATTAAAACTGGTCGTTATTGACTTTTAGCAGTTATGGAGTGCCAAATCCATTTCTACAACAACTTCAAGTAATATAATAGTAATGAAATTTGAGTTCATAGTTAAATACAACTTCAAGTAATATAATAATAAAAATTAAGTTCATAGTTAAATATTTGTAGACATTTAGAAGAATCATTAATATAAATAATTGATTCTTGTGAACGCGTATGTTATATTTTGAATCTAGTGAATTGAGCCAATAATGGAGGGGACAATCGACCATTATATAGAATGGACTATAGTAAGACTTGTAGGGACTAGTGTAGCCACCACACAAAATAATCAAAAAGCTGTAAAATAAAAGAAAATTTATACATCAATGTTACTATACATCTTAATCACATATTAGCTTTACATAAAATACAGAAGACTCACCGTATATCATAATCACATATTAACTTTACATAAAGTAGAGACGACTCACTATATATCATAATCACATATTAGCTCGACATAAAGTAAACAAAACTTATGCATCAATATAATGTACTATATATCATAATCATATATTAGCTCGACGTAACATAAAGAAGACTTCTGCATCAATCACTATATATATAATCGCATATTAGCTCACTATAAAGTGTTAGAATATGAATAGGTTTATACAATTCTATTAGAATAGGAATAGGTTTATACAATCCTATAAGAATAGGAATAGGTTTATACAATCCTATAAGAATAGGAATAGAAATAGAAATAGGAATACTAAATAGTATCCTACTTGGTAAAGGGTTGTATTCTAGGGTCTATAAATAGGGTCTCAATGTAATAATGTAAACACAACAATTCAATAATATTCTTTTCCTATATTTCTCACATGGTATCAGAGCCTCTACGAACTTGGTAGAGAATTAAAGAGCTTTCGCTGCTGGCGGGTGGCACCCATATATGCTGCCCGTCTGGCCAATGATTATGTTAGCAAAAGTTGGGTCACCATGCATCATTCTAGTGACTACTTTCTTATATCTAATTTGTGTAGCACCGTGCCATCATTCCGATGACTGCTTTTTCATATTTAATTTGTGTAGCACCGAGCCATCATTCTGGTGACTACTTTTTCATATCTAGTTTGTGTAGCAATGTGCCATCATTCCAGTGACTCCTTTCATATATAATTTGTGTAGCACCGTGCCATCCTTTCGGTGACTACCTTTTTTTGCATATCTGATTTGTGTAGCACCGTGCATCCCTCCGGACTACTTTTCTTTTTTAATTTGTGTAGTACCGTGGATTTTTCCAAACTATTTCTCATATCCGAGTAGCATAGCATCATGTGTCTTTTCAGTGACTTCTCAGATTTGATTTGCATAGTTCCATTCGTCTTTTCGGTGACTCCTTAAATCTGATTTGCATAGGGTTGTGCCATCATTCCAACCCTACCCGTATAATTTTTCTTTTTCAGTAGGGTCGTGCCATCATTCCGACCCTACCCATATTA
>NC_064290.1:51955988-52066000 GCF_019186545.1 Solanum stenotomum
GCTATTATTTATTAAAGTAATATGTTGAGGTGATACTTTATCAAGGTATCAAGTTAGTCGCAAGGATTATCAATTGAGTTTAACTAAAGTGTAGACCACACATATTTTAAGTTGTATCTATTAACATAAAACATGTGCAATCAATTTATGAAACTATTATTAGGGTGACAGTTAGAGAGGTGTTGGGTGTCTCGAGAGGCCGTTCTGGTGGGCATAGAGTGGACTGGTGGTGGAATGGACAAGTACAAGGGAAATTGGACCCAAAGAAGTTGGCTTATGCGAAGTTGGTGAAGAGTAAGACAAGAAGGAGTAGTGGACGAATAAGGAGAAGTATAAGCTAAGATGGTTTAAAAGGAGACAGAGTTAGCGGTTACTACAGCAAAAATGAGCGCTTGTACGTAAAATTAGCGAACACAGATGAGGATAAGAAGTTATACAAGTTAGCTAAGGCTAGAGAGAGGAGGGCCCGTGACCTTGACCAAGTGAAGTGTATCATGGATGAGGATGACAAAGTACTGGTAGAGGAGGTACTCATTAGTTAAGGCATAGTGCTAGGGGATTTGGAGCACTTAGAGAGGCGTCGTGAATAGTGATTATGTTTATTCTAGGCGTATAAAAGTTGAGGAGGTTAAGGTTGATATTCATAAGTTGCGTAAGGGTAGAGTGACTGGCAGACGAAGTTTAGGTGGATTTTTGGAAGAGCATAGGCAGGGCAGGTATGGAGTGGCTTACTGAGTTGTTTAGTGTTGTTTTCAAGATGACGAAGATGCCCGATGCATGGAGATGGAATATGATTATTTGTACAAGAATAAGGGTGACATTCAAAATTGCAACAACGATAGGGGTATCAAACTGCTAAGCCAGACTATGAAAGTATGAGAGAGCGTGGTGGAGATGAGAGTGAGGAGGATTGTGACAATTTTTGATAACCAATTTGGATTTATGTCAGGACGCTCGACTACAGAATCCATTCATCTCGTAAGGAGACTGGTGGAACAGTATAGGGAGAGGAAGAATGATTTGCATTGGTATTCATCGACCTAGAAAAGGCTTATAACTAAGTCCCCAGGGAGGTTCTATGGAGATGTTTAGAGGCTAGAGGTATCCCTATAGGCCGTGGCGTACATTAAGTCGATTAAGGACATGTACAATGGAGCCAAGACTCAAGTAGGAGACTCAAAACACTTTCCCATGTTAATAGGGTTGCACCAAGGATCAACTCTTGGCCTGTTTCCATTTGCCTTGGTGATGGATGTGTTGACACGACAAATTCAAGCTGAGCTGTCAAGGTGTATGTTATTTGCGGATGACGTAGTTTTGATTGTCGAGACTCATGAGGAAACTAATGCTAAGTTGGAGGTTGGAGACAGACCCCTACAGCCTAAAGGGTTCAAAGTTAAGCAAAACCAAAACTGAATACTTAAGAGTGCAAATTCTGTGTGATCATAACCACGTGTCTACATGAAGTTTCAGTTAACCAGAAACATCTCAATGACAGACGTTCTTAATCAGAAAGTGCAATGCCATAGTCAGAGTGAACTATCTAACCATTTTGAATCAACATGACAGTGAAATATCCTTCACAAAGCTAAAGAATTAATTCAGACACTTAAACAAACACCTTACAGGCAACCATTTTCCCTGATTACCTTAATAACCTCAGGAAGTCGAATTCCACCCCCACCCCACCCCACTACCACCATCACCCGTCAACAACAAATCACACAGAGTCAACCCACAAATTCAGACTTGGAATGAAATTACAAAGACAAGTGTGAAGAAATTTCATACCTGGAATTTACTGAGGCAGTCCGATGCACAAAGCATCCTCGCATTTACCCAGGTTCTTGGGAATGACTGCACACCAAGGTCCTAAATCTCAATTTGGCAGTAGAAGTTGCTTTTGGGCTTTGCATTTTATTTGAATAAAAAGTTAACAGCTTGTTTGGATGGTTGTTACCTATTCCAGTATTGTGTCCTTAGTTTAAATACAATAGTACTATTTATTTTGATCGTCACTTAAATTATGTTGTATGATATCTTTAAATCCATCATGACGTAATGACAAAAAGTCTCATTTTGTATCCTACTTTTCTTGTACATCAAGAACATATAACAATACGGTCTATCCATATGTTGTATTTATCAACGCAATACAGTATAATATAGTACTATACATAGTAATTCCAAAGTCTCGCGAGTTGAAAAAGACTTTTCACTTGATATTAGACTCTATGAGTATCCCCTAATTTGCCTTTTTTAGATCGTTACGAGATAGCAATAACAAGAGATTGATCAGAATTGAATGCCTTAGTATTGCTCTCTTTTCCAAGAAGCTTTTGCAACATTTTAAGTCATAGAAATATATATTAGACAGAAAGGTCACTCAACTGATCTCTTGCTTTCATATAAAATATCTTCCTCTACACATTAGGACATTTTTATAGGTCACAACCTCAACTCTACGTAGCTTAAGTAGGCCTATTGAAGAAAATAGACTTGTCCTAACTAGAATGACATTACATGGTAACAAAAACACAACCTCTGCCTCAAGAGAGTTTTCATTTGGGCCTTTTCCCGCAAAACAGAACCCCGTCCTGAGGGGGAGAGGGAAGGAAAAAAAGTAGTGTTTGGTTTTCTTTATGGATGCCAGCTTTTTCCTTGTGCCAAACTGTCGATCCCTACGTAATTGCACCCCATAATAGCATGTTTTCTGAAATTTCCTCTTTCGTTTTTTGTTCCATTTCCTTGTTTCAAGGAGAAGTAAGATGAGTTGTTGAGCAAAGTAAAGGAGATATATTGGTTGTTATTTGAGTGTCTTTGTAACACCCCAGAAAATTTTTGAGCTAAGACTTGAACCATCCTCCGTTGTGAGTAAGATTTTACCAAGGAATTAAAATTTCTTAAGTGTTAAGGTCATTAGATGTAGCACCTTGAGTTTCAAAAAGAATTAAATTGGAAATAGCAAAAATCTGAAATTTTGCAAGTTAAGCTAAGCTTGAGTTTTGGGTCGACTTCAAATGACCATAACTTCTAGCGTAGGATGAGTTAGGTGTGATACCAGATACCGTAGGGAAGATATTTGAATTATCTTTCCAATGCCACCGAGTTTTTTCAGTTTTGATATCGTATGAGGGAGATATGTCCATTCGAAATTGGGCTGTCTAGATAAGGAAAGTCAAAACCGGATTTTAGAGGGGTATTTTGGTCTTTTCCTTACCCAATCAGATTTAATTCGTTTTTAGTAATATTTTAGGGGTCTAATATGATTAGGTTCAGTTTTATAATCCTAGTTTACGCCTAGATTTTTAGTTGAGAGTTCAAGAAGAGAAAAGAAGAAGAGAGAAGAGGAGAAAAGAGAAACGATAAAGGCGTTCGTCGACGTTCTTGAGAGTTGTTGCGTATTGTCGCCATGGGTTTGATCCATAAGAGGTATGTAAGCTTCCATAGTGTTGGGTTTGTTCACCCACACGCCAAACATATTATTTTCAGCGAAGTTTCATTCTCAAAAAGTTGAAGGATTTAAGTTCTTGATAGGTGTTCTTGAGGTTTATTATAAATCTTGTTTTGTTGGGGTTTTGATGATTTCTTGAGATGAAAGTGATTGTTTGGAGTGTATTAGTGTGTACTTAGGCTGGCTAATTGAATCTAAGGAAAACATGAGAAAATAAATTGATTAAAAGCGATTTAGGGTCAGAAAACGAGAGACGAAATTTGTCGAAACTTTGCCTGGGGAGATGCTGGAGCGGCGCGCCCAAGGGGCTGGGGTAGCGCGCCTGCAGTGCGCCCATATGCAGTCTCTGAAGTTAGGGGCTGGCACCCCGCGCTCGGAACACGCCAGAGTCGCCTGCCCCCACTCATTCTCCGTCGGTTGTCCCGTTTGAGCTCCTATGATCCTAAACACTTCAAACTACTTCCAAACATTCAAAAATCATTCATAACATGATCATAACCTTGAATTCATAATTCAAATTCAAGGTAAAGTTAAGAGTTAAGTCTTGAGAGTTCTTCCGAACATTTTGAGAAAGTCCCTGTGAGTCCTTTTGACGAGTCTTTTACAACTTCTAGTAACTTGTTTCAAGACTCGAGTAAGTAAGCATGAGAGTGAGGAGAATGTATTCATGAGTCTACACTATTATCTATATCCTTCATATCATGAACTATAACTCTTGAATTCATAATCCACATTCAAGAGAGAGTTAAGAGTAGAGTTCAAGAAAGTCTTTGCAGTTCAATTGTGAATCCATTGAGATCCACCATCGACTTGAGTTAAGTTTTGAGCAGTATGAGAATGAGAAAAGTCGTATACCTGAGTTCCTTATTGATATTTTGACCCTTGAGTCAAGTCGTTCATGCCCATAACTTCTGCATGAACTCCATCAGTTTAGTATCTTTGAAAGGAGTAGTATCTTCAATTTCTGAGTCTTGAGTATTGAGTTCCTAATCCCCTTTGAGATTATATTTCTAATCGTGGGACTATTACATGTTACCCATGAAGTCTTTGAGTTGAATTGTTCATGCCCATAATTCCGCATGAACCCTATAAGTCGAGCAATCTTGAGATGAGAAGTATCTTTGAGTCCTTGAGTTGAGTAGTTCATGCTCATAATTCTGCATGAACCCTCTGAGTTGAGCATTCTTGAAATGAGTAGTATCATTGAAGTTCTTGAGTTCCAAGTATTGAGTTCTATCTATGGGTATTGAAAACCTTGTATTGAGTCGTTCATATCCATAATTCGGCATGAACCATATCTTAAGAAGTCTTTTTACAAATGTTTAAACTTTGTTCTAAGACTATGTTTAAACTTTGTTCTAAGACTTAAAACTTTGAGTTTAGTAAAGAGTAAAGAGTAAAGTTTGAAGTCCTTTTCTTCAAAAGTATATGGGGACTAAGTATTCCCAAAGAGTTTATAAATGCTTTCACATTTAAATAAGAACGGAAACTGAGATTTCCAAAGAGCTTTCGGGCTAGTTTTCAGAAAAAAGTAGTCGCTTTCTAAATGAAGCAAGAGAGGAAACTGAGATTTCCAAGATAGCCTTTGAGCTAAGTTTTTGAGCAATTATCTCAAATCAGTAGAGAGAAGTATGTTTTTAAAACATAAAAGCCAGTGTATTTTTGGGAGTAGTATTGAGCACCGATATGGGGGAGAGTTCAGACAACTCACAGGCCTCATAAACCATGTAGCCACCATGGGTAGGAAAGGGTCATACTTTTTAGATGAATCCTTTCACAATAGACTAATGGATCCACTTAGTAGTTCAGGTCCTTTACCTTTGGTCGGGTATAGGATGCACTGGCAGCATGAGGAAGATCGCTGTTTCATCACAATATCTCTTATGTGATGGTTGTCAGTTAGAGAAACTCCAACAGAAGTTATTGTATTTTATATACATTAGTTTATTTTGTATTTTTATATACATCTCAGAGTTCATATTGTATCGTTGCATACATACAGAGTTATTATTGTATTAATAAATACACAGAGTTAAAAAACCATGTTTTAAACAGCTTTTCTTTATATTGCACATGCCTTTAAACTGCTTTATATTGAAATGAGTCCAGTTATGTTGAGTATTTCTAGTTGAGTATCTTGAATTGATTTGTCCTTCATTGAGTCGAGTATCATATCTTTGAAGTTGTGTATCTAATCCTTGAGTTGAGTATCTTATTCTTAAGTTGAGTTGAGTTGAGTGAGTTTGAAAAGAGGTAAGTATGTTTCCTTTTTATCAAGTTTCAAGCTTATGTTATGCTTTAAAATTCGTCTTACATGCTCGTACATTCCACGTACTAAGCCATTTGGCCTGCATCTTTTCATGATGCAGACACATGTATTCAGGATCATCAACAGGAGATTCGTTGATACATCCGGGAGTTCGAGTTAGCTATGGTGAGTCTCCCTTGTTTCCGAAGGATTTCATTTACTTTTCAGCTTAGTCAGGATGTCGTGAGTCTTGTCCCGACTTCCATCTTTATCAGTTAGAGGCTTCATAGTTAGATAGTAGAGTTTTAGAAGTCTTCATTTATTTTGTTAAATGTTTTAAAGACTAAAGTTGCCTTTTTTATGGCGAGTTGTATATATTTTATTATACAGAGTTTTTTTTGGATTTAAAGTTTGTATTTAAGTTTTATGAGCTTTTATTTCAGTTTTAGCTTCTGTATGCTTGGGTTAGTCCTCCGCTTGTAGTCAGCCAGGATGAGGGTTCGCTTGGGGACCAACAATGGTCTTTGAGTGCCCGCCACGTCCAGGATGTAGACTCGGTCGTGACAGTCTTATTCATGAAGTTCGTAGAAGTTGACAGCCCAACAAAAGATATATGACATTAATACATTTTCTTCAAATGTCACCTCTAAAATAAGCATGTGTATTACTTCTAGCCTAGCCTTATTAAATGGTTGAATTTAATCTCACATGTGAAAGCATACGGGATAACTTAGCTTGTCGTGACTAAATAGTAATATTTATGTTGCCAAACATAACCTAAACTTGACGCGTTGATCACTATTTCTAGCCTAATTGAATGGTTGATTTTGGCTGGCTGGGATATGAAGTTTGTTCGTCGAATAGGAAAATATCTAAACAAGGAAGGAAGCAAGAAACTCCCTGTGCCTCCACTGCTTTCTTAGCAGCAACCTAATTGTGTATTGTACTATTCAAAACGCATAAGCAAAATGTGATAGAATTAATCTATAAATACATAGATGCATGCATGAATATATAATAGGCATAATACATATATTGGACCTTAAACTTGGCTTCAAATTTTAACTTTGACCTCCAACTTTCAAAGTGCACAAATAGACACTTTAACTATCCAACCTTTTAATAAATAAACACGCGTGTCTTACCTGGCAAAACGCGTGATGTGCACGCATTTTGCGCGAGTTAGAAGTAATTTTTTAGGCACACAACAGTAAAAAAAAATGCAGAAATGACAACTCTACCCTTAATTAATTTATTTTTTTTAGTTTTAAAATGGACGTGTAAAGTGTTTAATTAGTTGGCAGCCATTGAGTGGCTCACTAATACACGTGGAAGCGTTTGCATTTCACGCTCTTTGCTCCAAAAATTGCGTGTTTATTTATTAAAAGGTTGGATAGTTAAAGTGCTTATTTGTGCACTATGAAAGTTGGAGGTCAAAGTTGAAATTTGAAGCCAAGTTTAGGGTCCAATATATGTATTATGCCTATATAATATATGTAACTGCAAACAAATTAAAGAAACATGACATCAAATTCAAGCGCCAGGAGATGGACAGACCGCATAGGCAATGCCCTTCAAAAAGAAGTTGGCATTGACTTGAATCTTCTCCCTCCTGTCTGTGTCCTTCAGGTTCCGAAAACACTAACTCATGAGAAACCAGAAGCCTATACTCCTCAGCTCATTGGAATGGGACCCTATCACCATTTAAGGCCAGACCTATATCAAATGGAAAGGTACAAACTTGCTGCCATGAAGGACATTCTTGAGCCTGCTCAAATCCTCAATTTCAAGCACCTCTTGATCGACAAACTCAGAGAGAACGACCTTGTTGTCGGCATCTGTTATAACCTCTTCATGGACATAGATGAGGAGACTTTAGCTTGGATAGTAGCCATAGATGGTCTATTCTTGCTTAACATCTTCCGTTCAGCGTATGGAAATAACCTGCATGACGATCATGAAAATAATATTGATGACTCCATTTTCACCCGAGATTTTATGATGCTTGAGAACCAAATCCCCTTTGTGGTTTTGAGGCAAATAAGAAAGTTTCTCCGTCGCTCTTCCCCTGAGGACAGAGAAGATGCAGAGTTAATTTCCATGTTTAGGCGCTTTAGTGAAATGCATTCCCCACTTCCTTGGCCTGCAAACAATGAGTATCATGGAAATAACGCCAAAGAAACTCAGCCACTTCATTTGCTAGATCTTATGTATCGTTTAATCCTCGATGATCATGTAGATTTTGCTTCGGTTCCTATTCAAACGTCATACATCATTAATATCAAACATGATTATAAAGATGAAGCACATGATCAAGATACACATGAAGACATCATTCACAAATTCGAAACAATGTTGAAGGTGCTGGAGCCTATAGGTCCAAGAAAAGTGCAAAAAGTTGTAAAGCCCATTAACCAGATTTTAGCAAACGTGCCATGGTCAAAGATTTCCGGGCTATTTAGGGAAGCAATGGAAATAAATGGAGACGAAGAAAGTAAGAATATCATTACTATCCCTTCAGCATCCCAATTATGGTGTTATGCCAGTGTCAGATGCATCCCCATCCGCGAGGGTTTGATTTGGGTTATGGGTTTTATCTGCCTGGAAGTTACCCTCATAAATATGGGGTTGGTGATTTGTTGAATGTTAAGCTGAATTCATTGACTTCAATTGACACTGAGTTGCCTTATAGTTATTATAGTTTACCTTTTTGCCAACCACAAGAGGGTGTGAAGGATAGTGCTGAGAATCTTGGTGAGCTTCTTATGGGAGATAGGATTGAGAATTCTCCTTATAGGTTTAAGATGTATACTAATGAGACTGAGATTTTCATGTGTCAAACTAAACCTTTGTCTGGTGAGGAGTTTAAGCTTTTGAAGAAGAGGATTGATGAGATGTATCAAGTGAATTTGATTCTTGATAATTTGCCTGCTATTCGATATACGAGGAAGGCAGGTTATTTCTTGCGGTGGACTGGTTATCCGGTTGGGATCAAGGTTCAAGATGCGTATTATGTATTTAATCACTTGAAGTTTACGGTTCTTGTTCATAAGTATGAAGAGACCAATGTGGCTCGTGTTATGGGTACTGGGGATGGAGCTGAGGTGATCTCAACAGTTGGAAAGGATGGATCTGAGGAACCTGGTTACATAGTTGTTGGGTTTGAGGTTGTTCCTTGTAGTGTTCAACATGCTCCTGATTCAGCAAAGAACTTGAAAATGTACAATAAGTACCCGACTCCAATTAAGTGCGACCCTACAACTGTTGCCATGGCTATTAAAGAAAATGAGCCTGTTTCGTTTACTTATGAGGTGAACTTTGTGGAAAGTGACATTAAGTGGCCATCAAGATGGGATGCTTATTTGAAGATGGAAGGTGCAAAGGTGCATTGGTTCTCTATCCTTAACTCCCTTATGGTGATCACTTTCTTGGCTGGAATTGTGCTTGTAATCTTCTTGAGGACTGTCAGGCGGGATCTGACAAGGTATGAGGAGCTTGACAAAGAGGCTCAAGCTCAGATGAATGAGGAGTTATCCGGGTGGAAACTTGTGGTAAGTGATGTTTTCAGGGCTCCAAGTAATCCAGGACTTTTGTGTGCGATGGTTGGAGATGGGGTTCAAATTCTAGGGATGGGTGTTGTGACTATCATGTTTGCTGCCCTCGGATTTATGTCCCCAGCTTCTCGTGGAACATTGATTACCGGCATGCTATTCTTCTATATGATTCTTGGTGTTGCAGCTGGTTATGTTGCTGTTCGTCTCTGGAGGACAATCTTCTGTGGCGATCACAAGGGCTGGATTTCAGTCTCATGGAAAGCTGCTTGTTTCTTCCCTGGAATTGCTTTTCTCATTCTAACCACATTGAACTTCCTGCTATGGGGTAGTCACAGCACAGGGGCCATACCATTTTCTCTGTTTGTCGTCCTCATTTTACTTTGGTTCTGCATTTCCGTTCCTCTAACCCTAGTCGGTGGTTATTTGGGGGCAAAGGCTCCTCACATTGAATACCCAGTCCGAACTAACCAGATCCCCCGTGAAATCCCACCACAAAAATATCCATCTTGGCTTTTAGTTTTGGGTGCAGGCACCCTTCCTTTCGGTACTCTGTTCATTGAGCTCTTCTTCATCATGTCGAGTCTCTGGATGGGTCGTGTCTACTATGTCTTCGGCTTCCTCCTCATTGTCATGATCCTTCTCGTCATAGTCTGTGCTGAGGTCTCTCTTGTTCTGACTTACATGCATCTTTGTGTGGAGGACTGGAAATGGTGGTGGAAATCCTTCTTTGCCTCCGGATCAGTTGCTATATACATTTTCCTCTACTCTGTTAACTACCTAATCTTTGATCTCAAGAGCTTGAGCGGGCCTGTTTCTGCTACCCTTTACCTTGGATATTCCCTCTTCATGGTCCTTGCCATCATGCTCGCGACAGGCACGGTCGGGTTCCTTTCCTCCTTCTGGTTTGTACATTTCTTGTTCTCTTCAGTGAAGCTGGATTAAAGAAGTCTCTTATGGCAGAAAGAAACAAAAGAACCATTGAAGAAACAGCTGCAGATGTGTCTTTTAAGTCATTCTTGTTTACTTTTTATTGTCATATTACTATCATTTTGTAGGGTATTTGGAAGAGAAAGCCAATAAACTCCTCAAGTTTTGTTAAATTCTTAAATAGTTAAGTGTTGCTTGATATAGTTGACTAATAGTTTCATTGGTTGGGATAATCATATTTGGATGTGCCTATAGTGATGGATTCAGTTGGTAAATCTGGTTTGTACATTGCATTAACTCAACTCATCATGATTTTTGAATCACTTTTTCGATTATTTCTTTTTCGATCTGCTTTGATATGTTTTTTCTTGAGCCGAGGGTCTATGGGAAACAATCCCTCTACCTTCTAATGTAGGAATTAGGTTTGCGTACATTCTATTTTTTTAAGCTTTACTTGTGGGATTACATTAGACATGCTGTTGTTATCATGATTCTGAATAATATTATAGACATGCTGTTGTTATCATGATTCTGAATAATATTAGAAGTCATAGAACAAAATCAAGAGTTCCCTTTGGAGTATTGCTTTCTAGTTAGCTAGCAATTGTTCACATTGAGTTATTGGATACTTGATTCAGGTGCCACTAATCACATGATAACATTTTAACTTTCTTAAACTCTGTAAGACCGTTAAAACCAACCAAACAAATAAAAATTGAGAGAGAGCACTTAAACTCTATGGTTTATGATGGAAATAATTCATGTTATGAGTCATATATTGTTGGAAATAATTACATTATTTTATCTTCTTGAAATTTTAAACGGATAATATATGATTACTATTTACAATATTTGATTCCTAGCATAAAGATTGTAGGTATCTAAAAAGATAAAAACTGAATTAGCAAAATCCTAGTTGAGTTTAAATTACTTATCCTATAGTTCAAAATAGAAAAAGGTGTCTTATTATAAGCCTCACGTTTCTTCGTGGACGGGGTGGAGCCAAGTAGGGCAAGGAGTTCTTTTTTTTTTATATATTTTTATATAATAGATGTTGAATTTCTTTCGGCTTAATTATGTGTTTACTCCTTGCGTTTTTCCACTCACTCACAATCAGGCCACAACTCATCACTGTAATATTGGCAAAACTATTGTTCTAATTGATTAGTCAAATATAAATAGTTACTCTCTAAAAATATTTTTCAGAAAATTACTTCGGATTAATAAATAGATTTTAAACTGTGTATGCTCTTGTTTCTAAAGATTTTAACTACCAGATTTTTTGTCCTTTAAATCTCTTTAGAACCACAAAATGTAATCACAAAAAGTATGTCAGCACAAAAAAATAGGGACCCAATAGGCTATTGAGTACAACAATACTACTTTATGCTAAAAACCCTTTAATACCAATAATTAAAACTGGTCGTTATTGACTTTTAGCATTTATGGAGTGCCAAATCCAAAATTTAAAATTTATTAGTTTCTACAACAACTTCAAGTAATATAATAGTAATAAAATTTGAGTTCATAGTTAAATACAACTTCAAGTAATATAATAATAAAAATTAAGTTCATAGTTAAATATTTGTAGACATTTAGAAGAATCATTGATATAAATAATTGATTTCTGTGAACGCGTATGCTATATTCTAGATTCACCTGTGAATTGAGCCAATAATGGAGGGGGCAATCGACCATTATATAAAATGGACTATAGTAAGACTTGTAGGGACTAGTGTAGCCACCACACAAAATAATCAAAAAGCTGTAAAATAAAAGAAAATTTATAGATCAATGTTACTATACATCTTAATCGCATATTAGCTTTACATAAAGTAAAGACGACTCACTGTATATCATAATCACATATTAACTTTACATAAAGTAAAGACGACTCACTATATATCATAATCACATATTAGCTCGACATAAAGTAAAGAAGACTTGTGCATCAATACAATGTACTATATATCATAATCATATATTAGCTCGACGTAAAATAAAGAAGACTTTTGCATCAATCACTATATATATAATCGCATATTAGCTCACTATAAAGTGAAGAAAACTTCTGTATCAATATACTATATATCATAATCACATATTAGCAAACTATAAAGAAATGAAGACTTATGCATCAATGCACTAAATATTCATAATCGTGTATTAGCTCGCTGATAAGTAAAGAGGACTAAAGCATCAGTGTACAATCATAATCACATATTATAGCTCAATTTTATTGACGGCTTGAAGACATAGCCGTCTATTTCTTAAAACAAAATTTTGCAGCTACAATCATGATCTCAACAACAACAACATAAGCATATAATCTCACAATTAGTGGGGCTTGGGGAGGGCGGGGTGTACACAACCTCACCCCTACCTTGTGAAGTTAGAGAGATTGTTTTCAATAGATACCTCCGCTCAAGTAAAACATATCAAATGAGGCATGGAAAGGGAAACAGTAGATACAATCACTATCTCCACTATTCAAATTAAGAATAGGATGTTAGAAACTCCACGAAAAAAGACCAGCTCGATCCAACAGTGATGAATCGAAAATGCAAATTAAATTTAACCGACAGTACAAAAGATCTGCAGATAAAAGGAAATTTTCTCATATGATCTTCTCCCTTTAGTCTCTCTTCTGGTATCACAAACAGACCAAACCTAAAATTAGATCTTTAAGTGATTTAAAACAAGAGTAATGAGCCATAAAAAGATAACTTTGATCCAAATAACTTTTCTCATTCACATAGGATGAAAAATCAAACAAAAAAAACAAAAAAGAAAAGTGAAGAGAAACCATCCACACACATCCACTAGATAGTGTATGTACCAAATCAGTCATTAAGATACTGGACCAAAACATTTAAAAATCACAATATGGATCCCACTTGTAAAGTTATTACTTTTTTCGTTTGTCGAGAAGTGGGGAAGCCTTAGCAGGTCCTATTTCAAAAGTATAATGATGTTTGCAGAATTTTGTGTCATCATAAGATATGATTCAACCAGAGAATGAGGCAGTAATACATACCAGTATACATGAAGATGCATATAACCATGTGGTCATTTTTCATTCTCCTGACGGGGCTGCTTTCTAAAGAAACAACACAAGTTTCAGCTATAAGAATATGGTCATCATCAGCAATATTATCTTCACAAAGGCCGCGATGCCCAGAAAGATGTGGCAACGTAACCATTCCTTTTCCATTTGGAATAGGAAAAGAGTGTTCCTTCAATGAAGCATTTGAAGTGAGATGCGATAGCAACACTGCTTTTATAAATGATTTGTCTGTGCAACACATATCAATGGACTCCATCACTATTTCTATTACTTTTAGTCCTTTCCACTACAACAACTCATCTGGAAAGAACATTTACAATGATTATCTTCAAGCAAACAGCGACGAGTATTTCAGTATTTCCAACAAGAACAACTTAGTAGCCATTGGTTGTGACATTTATGCTTATGCCAAAGATTTAGACACCGGTAGTGGAGACAGCATTGTAAGTCAATGTGCTTCTTTCTGTGGCAACTCCACTTATAATGTTTCATCCTCTTCACCTTCATCATCTTATTGCACTGGGAATAGCGGTTGTTGTCAGTCTGAATTATCAAAAATAGTACCAAGAGACTTCAATATGTACATACAAACAATTAACACGGCGGAAACATCTTGGACAACTAGCAATTGCAACTATTACTTAGTTGTGGAAAAGGGCAGTTCTGAGTTTAACTTCACTCAGTTACGTGGTAAGTGCAAAGAAGATGATCATTATGAAGGAAGGATGGCGCTGGACTGGGTAATTGGCAATCTTAGTTGCGACAAAGCCACGAGAATGCCAAAATATGCATGTACAAAGAATAGTAGGTGCATCGATGATACTACTAGACCTGCTGGGGGATACCGATGCGATTGCTCTTCTGGTTATGAAGGCAACCCTTACCTCCTTCAGGGATGCCAAGGTACTAATTCCCCTGTTCATTTCTCTTTTTTGTTTTTGCGATTTAACTTGTGTATACGTATCTTATTTTCGTTTTTAGTCTGTTTCAACAAGGAGCTTCATGTTTTTCTATATTTAGTAAGTTTTTAATTCCTATATTCTCATATGTTATGCTTGATAAGACTCCCTTATAGGAATGCCATGGAATCTCTAAGATCACAGGATTTAAAGTACTTTTAGGGGTCATTCAATACAAAGATTAATAATGCAGAGATTAGTAATCTATAGATTAATAATGCAAAGATTATTTTTTATCTGGTTCATTGCTTTCCACCTATTTTTGTGTAAGCCTCTACAAAAAGCTTCTTTCCAATTGTACCCTTGAATTATTATACAATTTTCTATTTCATGTAATTGGGTCAATGGCCTTCTAACTAGCTAGGAAAAGAACAATTTTTTGTCGCCGTGTTTGCTATTTTCTCACTTGAATTATTTGAGGGTAAATAATTGTCATTCTAATAAATTGATCACTCACAAATCGTCAATTTTTAATTTAAAAAAGATAGACCATCTACTTTCAAAACCGAAAAGACGGTAAACAATACTAAAATATCGAATAAACCATCTATTTTTACACATAAAATGACAAGTTATAGTTTTAATATGTATGCAATTTTATAAATTGTTCAAAATACAATTAATCATAAAACCACATATATATCAATAAATAATACATTCAATTAAGCTCACAAATGTCATGTGGCCATATATTTGCCTTTTCAATTAGTAAATGTTGAACAACTCACATTTAAAATATTGTATTGATTTAATGATTTGTATTAGATTTATTTAGCAACAAACAACTCTCTCTAAATAATAAAATTTGTAAGCAAATTTATTTAAATAAATTTACTAGTACAACTATAAAACATAAAATCAAGAAAGTAAACAAAAATGATTAAAAGGATTTGACGAGTATATTTGTCTTTACATATATTGATCCATGGTATTAAATCGTATGTATTATTAATACCACCAAATTGAAGGTATTAGTTATACACCCTATAATACCATATAACATGTATAACTAATACATGCATTAATTCTATATAGGCCCAAAATTCCCACCAAACATAGTACTATATAATACTGCACATAATACATGAACTATTTTTCCTAATACAATCTACCAAACGACCCCTTAGTGTGTTATAGGCACCTTTTGTTTAATATCACAAGATCCAAATGTGTTTTTTATGTTGTTAAATATCGTGCAAAATCAAACTAAGACATATAAAATGAAACAAAGAGAGTAACAATATAACAATATCCCAATGTACCCCTTTATTTTAACTTGTTTTTAGCATGTAACATTTCTTATTTTCTAAGTTACTAATCTCAGTTTTTATGATGATTTCTTGTTAATTTCCACAGACATTGATGAATGTGCAAGTCCAAAAAGGAATCGTTGTCCCAACAATACGCGCTGTGTTAATACTCTTGGCACTTACCGTTGTGACTCAAATAATGTGAGACATACGCTAGCTAAACAACTCTCCATAGGTATTGTATAACTCTCTTCTTTGTCTTCTTTTTTCCCCTCTTGTTTCTTTGTTAGATTAGATTAAGCTTTCTCTAGCTTTTTATTTGAGACAAATTAGTCCCAACAAATGATTAATGATCCTTTTAATGTCATGACCTAACTAAAGACATTATAACATTTATTCTAGCTAGCTGCTCTTTAGAAAATTAGAAGCTTAACTTAAGCTTTAAAATTACAAAGGAGCCTGGAAAAGCATTTACCGCCCTTTCTCTTACTCTTAGATTCTCAAAATGAATTTATGCTTGTTTTATATGAGATTGGTTTGCTCACAAGCAGGTATTGGAGCAGCAATTACTTTTGTAATCCTGGTAGCAGTTTGTCTTTGGCTACACAAATGGCTCCGGAAGAGGGAAGAAAACAAAGCTAAACAAAAGTTTTTCAAGAGGAATGGTGGATTACTTTTGCGACAACGTATTTCCTTAAATGGAGAAAGTAGTGGTGGCTCTTTGCCAAAGCTCTTTTTGAAGGAGGAGTTGGAGAAAGCAACAGACTATTTCAATGAAATTCGAATTCTTGGTAAAGGAGGGGCTGGGACTGTTTACAAAGGAATGTTATCAGATGGAAGCATTATAGCTGTGAAGAAGTCCAATGCAGTGGATAAAGATCAAATTGGACAATTTATAAATGAGATACTCATACTCTCCCAAATAAATCACAGACACATTGTCAAGGTACTGTTGATTTTTGTACTACGCTGCTGCTACCATTTTATTATGAATGGAAGAAGAGAGCAACACAATTCGACGATAGAGAAATTTATAATGCCTAAAGAGGATTGAAGAGCGAACTTATAATATTAGAAAGACTCCTATACTCTTACAAGATAACACACTAGACTTACACACGCGCAATTGCACACACAGAGCTACTACATCAACTCGTGCTCCTATTCACTTCAACCATAATAAACGAACAGTTTAGGATAACTCATTAGTCACTCATGAACCAAAGATAACTCAAAATACAATTGAACCTAGCACTTGATCACACTTTTAACATTTAAGTTTACTGTTTACAACAGGTACTTGGTTGTTGCTTAGAAACTCAAGTCCCATTATTAGTTTATGAGTACATCTCGAATGGAACCTTGTCATCCCATATTCATGGAAACCTCAGTCACAGTTCTAATCCTACTGTCTCAAAGTCTGAGTTGGATGATCAGATTCTTCCGCACCCAGCAATAATATTATCGTGGGATCATCGGGTGCGAATTGCTGCAGAAATAGCAGGGGCACTATCTTACATGCACTCATGTGCTTCTACTCCCATTCTTCACAGAGATATAAAATCAAGCAACATATTACTAGACGATAATTTTAGAGCAGTGGTTTCTGATTTTGGACTATCGAGATTGTTGTCTGTTGACAAGACTCATTTAACAACAATGGTAGGGGGTACATTTGGTTACATAGATCCAGAATACTTCCGCTCAGGTCAACTTACAGACAAATGTGATGTCTATGCCTTCGGTGTAATTCTTGCAGAGCTGCTAACAAGTCAAAGAGTTGTCACTTCAAACCAACCAGAAGATCCAGGTTTGGTTATCCGTTTCACATTAGCATTGAAAGAAAATCGTATAATTGAGATTGTAGATCCTGAAATTGTAAAAGAAGTTGAGGATGAACATGTGATTCTTGCTGTGGCCGAACTTGCCAAGAGATGCTTAAATTTTAATGCAAGGAGAAGGCCATCCATGAAGGAGGTGGCAGCAGAACTTGAACAACAAGGAAAAATGAGGCAAGATATGCCTCATAATGAGAGTTTTCAAGATAACATTTCACCAAAAAGTGAAAGTTCATGTAGTCATACTTCTGATTGTACTGAAGAAGATAATCAGAACTCAGTGGCTCACAATGAAATGCATTATAACAGAAAGGGAAGTTTGTAACTTTTATAACATCAACTTTTATCTTTTGTAATTGTAATGTCGAAGTAATTGCATGTATGGACACATAATCAAATGAAGATTAGCATGATTTGCATTAATATTTAAGTCGTACATATGATGAAATATTTTGTTATGATTTTATTTATTATCCTTTATAATAGGATTGTTCATGGGGTTTGATTCGGTTTTCATCAAAAGCAAAACTGGACCAACTATATAGCTTTTTTGGTTTGGCTTTTTTTTTTTTTTTAAATTTGAAGATCGTGGTGTCCAGGTGTCACGATCCGAGTCTACAACCTGGACGTGGCCGGCACTCAAGAACCATTGCTGGTCCCCAAGCGAACCCTCATCCTGGCTGACTACAAGCGGAAGACTAACTTAAGCATGCAAAAGCTTAAAAACTTAATTAAAATTCATGTAACTGAAATACAAAACTTTAACTCAAATGAAAAACTCTGAATATAAAAATAATAGTCAACTCGCCATAAAATAGGCAACTTAAGTCTTTAAAACATTTAATAAAATAAATGATACAGACTTCTCAACTATACTGACTATCTATGAAGCCTCTAACTGATAAAGATGGAAGTCGGGACAAGACCCACGACATCCTAACAACTGATATAACTGAAAGGTAAATGAAATCCTCTGGAAGCAAGGAGGCTCAACATAGCTAACTCGAACTCTCGGATGTATCAACGAACCTCCTGTTGATGATCCTAAATACCTGTGTCTGCATCATGAGAAGATGCATGCCAAATGGCTCAGTACGTGGAATGTACGAGCATGTAAGGGGAATTCTAAAGCATAACATAAGCTTGAACTTAGATAAAAAAAATATGGAAACATACTTACCTCTTTTTAAACCTATTCAAGTCAAGGAATACTCAAGGATACTCAAAACTACTCAACTCAGAAGTACTCAAGGATACTCAACCAACTCAGAGATTAGATACTCAACTCAAAGATATGATATTCGACTCTAGGTACTCAACTCAATATAAAGCAACAATACACATACAATATATGAAAAGCTTTATAAAACAATAAAAACAACTTAGTTCGTTAAAGAAAATGCAATAACAAACTCAACTTTACTTATATAATAAAATAATATAGTTTCTGTGGGAGATTCTCAAACCGACAACCACCACTATGAGCCTAAGTGGTGATACAACGTCTTGCCCACGCTGCCAGAACTATCCTATACTTTGCCATCATATAGAACGCTTTAACTTAGTGGATCCACTTGCTTAACTTATGTGATCATCTAAAAGGTATGACCCATTAATACCCATGATGGCTACATGGTTTATGGAGACTTGAGTTAATATGAACTCGCATCCCCATATCGGTGCTCAATACTACTCCCAAAATATACTTAGCTCATATGTTTTAAAACAACTTCTTTCTTTGGTTTGAGATAATTACTCAAAACTTAGCTTAAAAGCTCTCTTGGAATCAATGTTCCCTTTTCTTTCTCAAAATGTGAAAACATTTTCGAACTTCTTAGGAATACTTAGTTCTCATATACTTCTTTGAAGAAAATGAACTTTACTTTTACTCTTTACTCAACTTCAAAACTTAAGTCTTAAAACAAAGTTTAAACATTTATAAAAGGCTTTTTAAAATATGGTTCATGCCGATTTATGGACATGAACGACTCAATGCAAGGTTTTCAATAACCATAGATAGAACTCAATACTTGGAACTCAAGAACTTCAATGATACTACAAATTTCAAGAATTCTCAACTCAGAGGGTTCATGCAGAATTATGAGCATGAACTACTCAACTCAAGGACTCAAAGATATTTCTCATCTCAAGATTTTTCGACTTATAATGTTCATGCGGAATTATGGGCACGACAACTCAACTCATAGACTTGATGGGTAATAGGTAATAGTCCCATGATTATGAATTTAATCTCAAAGGGGTTAGAAACTCAATACTTAAGACTTAGGACATGGAGATATTACTCCTGTCATAGATACTCAACTTATGGAGTTCATGCGGAATTTATGGGCTTGAACGACTTGACTCGTAGGTCTACATAACATTATGGAACTCATGATACAACTCTTCTCATTCTCTTACTTACTTACTCAAAACTTAGTTCAAATCGATAGTTGATCTCAAAGGATTCACAATTGAACTCAAAGGCTTTCTTGAATTCTACTCTCTCTCTCTTGAATGTGAATTATGAATTCAAGAGTTATGCTTCATGGTATGAAGGATCTTGTAATAATAAAGTAGACTCATGAATACATTCTCCTCACTCTCATGCTCACTTACTTGAGTCTTGAAACAAGTTACTAGAAATTGTAGAAGATTCCTTGAAAGGACTAAAAGGGACTGTCTCAAAATGATCGGAAAAACTCTCAAGACTTAACACTTAACTTTTCCTTGAATTTGAATTATTAATTCAAGGTTAGGATTCATGTTATGAATGATTTCTAAGTGTTTAGAAGTAGTTTAGAGTGATTAGAATCAAAAGGAGTGAAGGTACACTTAAAAAGGACTCAAACGGGACAACCGACGGAAAAAGAGTGGGGGCAGGCGACCCTGGCGCGTTACGGGCGCGGGGCGCCAGCCCCTAACTTCAGAGACTGCTTATGGGCACACTGCAGGCGCGCTGCCCCAGCCCCTTGGGCGCGCCGCGCCAGCCTCTCCCCAGGCAAAGTTTCGACGAATTTCGCCTCTCGTTTTCTGACCCTAAATCGCTTTAATCGATTTCTTTTCTCATGTTTTCCTTAGAGTCAATTACCCATCCTAAGTACAGACTAATCTACTCAAAACAACACTCAAAACAATCACTTTCATCTCAAGAAATCATCAAAACCCCAACAAAACAAGATTTAGAATGAACCTCAAGAACACCTATCAAGAACTTAAATCCTTCAACTTTTTGAGAATGAAACTTATGCTGAAAATAACATGTTTGGCATGTGGGTGAACTAACCCAACACTATGGAAGCTTACATACCTCTTAGGGATCAAACCCATGGCGAAAATCCGCTACAACACGCAAGAATCTCGACGAACGCTTCGCTCCTTTCTTTTTTCTCTTCTTCTTTTCTCTTCTTGAACTCTCAACTAAAACCCTAGGCTAATTTAGGATTATAAAACTGAACCCAATAGGATTAGACCCTTAAAATATTACTAAAAATGAATTAAATCTGATTGGGTAAGGAAAAGACCAAAATACCCCTCTCTATTTTCGGCTAACTTTCCTTAACTGGACAGCCTATCTTCAGAAGGCCATATCTCACTCATCTGAACTCAAAACTTAGCAAACTCGGTGACCTTGGAAAGATAATTCAAAGGTGTTTCCTACAGTATCTGGTAGCACACCTAAATCATCCTGAGTTAGGAGTTATGGTCGTTTGAAGTTGACCCATAACTCATACTTAACTCTCCAAATTTCAGATTTTGCTATTTCCAATTTACTTCTTTTTGGAACTCAAGGTGCTACATCTAGTGACCTGAACTTAATACTTAAGAAATTTTAAATTCCTTGCAAAAATCTTACTCACTACAAATAAGGGTTCGAGTCTTAGCTCATATTTTTTCTGGGGTGTTACACCAGGCTAGCTCTCGTGCACCTCAACTAATTCCACTGGATACCTGCCACCTCCCACCAGCAATAGGGATTAGGTAACTCTGTCTACCAAGGCTAGGACTGATGGAAAGAATCACCTAGTGTTTTTTGTTTCTAGTGAATTTTGAACCTGAGACCTCATGGTTCTCAACCACTTTATTGACCGCTAGGCCACACCCTTGGGTGCTTTTTGGTTTGGTTTTTTCTTGGCAAATAAAATTAAAATCCAGTTCATTCAATCTATCAGAGTTATGGACACACTTTTCCATATGATAATGTATGTTACTTATAACGTTTAGCAAGATTTGCACTAACATGAAAGAATTTATGATATATGAAATATTCTTATGTGAGAAATTTTCTCCATAGTAGATGAATTATTCCCTTTCATTAAGCTAAGTTACATCAATATGTACTTTTAAGCCTGCCAATTTTTTTAAATTATACTAAATAAACAAATTAATCCCATTTTTTTTCTATATAAACGTAAAACTTAAAATGAAACCTTAACAATAATATGTTTATCTACTTCTATTAAGGCATAATAGTTTAAGATCCCCCTGAATACCTACAGCTGAACTGTTTTTTGGTAGAGTTTTATTTTTTTTAAGTTTTATAATTTTTGTAAATTTTTATTTTTTACACTTGTAGACAGAAAAAGAAGAAATACACAGCTGAAACAAATCATCATTGCATCTAAAAAGAAATACATAGTTGAAAAGTTCATTATTTTGGCTAACTATTTTTATTTGGTTAAAAATAATGGAGCTCTAGCAATTTCTTTTATAGATTTTGCCCAAAAAAGAAAAAGTACACAGATGAAATAAATAGTTGTTGGTCTCTTAATAAGAAATAGAAAGAAAATTTACCCTTTTTTTTTGCAAGTATAAAGAAAGTTTACACTTGGAACTCCATTATTTTGACTAAAACCTTTTAAGTGGCTAAAATAACAGAACTTCAGTGAAGTCTCATTTATAGACTTGAATTGAAAAAAATGAATATATGGTAAGATATGTGTGGTTTATTAAGAAGATGTAAGAAGAAATATATAATTTTGAACAAATAAACTATTTGTATATGATATGACTATGGCAATTCACTGTTGCAAGATACCCCACTTGGAAGTGATTTTTCAGCTTTTTCTTCACTCTCACGCGCCTAAAAGAGAGTGTATCCATGCTCTTTGCCATGACAGTGCTTAGCAAGTGAAGGCTATTAAAAATACCAAGTTTAGGGGGGATAAGTAGGACCAACAGTAGTTCGGGTGTACACCGAACAAATGGTGTCAAGTTCAGGGTGGTCCCGAATTTTTTTTGTTGTTGTTGTTGTTGATAAAGATAATGTAAGGGTGGTCCCAAATTTTTTGTTGTTGTTGTTGTTGTTGATAAAGATAATGTAAGGGTGGTCCCGAACCATTAAGCCTTTTTTAAGAACTATTGATAAAACAATATCAAATAACAATTAGTTTAATAAATCTTCGCTTGTGAAAATGAAAGACAGATTTGAACTACTTAAACAATACTTGCTAAGAAAGTGATCATACACGTTATACCCACGCATTTAATTAAACAATAATGAATCCTTTATTATAATCACTTCCAAAACGACATTTATTTTTATTATAGTCTTCTATAAAAATATATGTCATTTTGGTTCATCTTTTTCCAGTATAATACCAAACCAAATACATGTCTCTCTTATTAGTCGGTCTGATTCATTTTTCAGTTCAATTTTGCTCGGCTTTTAAGTTTTTCTTGAACAGCCTTACTTTGTTATATTGTTGGTGCTTGCTTTAAGATAAAAAAGATAGAAGAGAAATTATTTTAACCTTCCAATGTAACTTTTGAAATTAGACTATATGAGTTAAGGTAAAGTCAACAGAAAGTAACAATGAAAAGGTTTCAGAATTACCAGTGGACAAATTGTACAGAAAACTAATTTATGATTCAAACGAAGTTCATGCTATTATTTATTAAAGTAATTATCAAGGTATCAAGTTAGTCGCAAGGATTATCAATTGAGTTTAACTAAAGTGTAAACCACACATATTTTAAGTTGTATCTATTAACATAAAACATGTGCAATCAATTTATGAAACTATTATTAGAATGACAGTTAGAGAGGTGTTGGGTGTCTCGAGAGGCTGTTCTGGTGGGCATAGAGTGGACTGGTGGTGGAATGGAGAAGTACAAGGGAAATTGGACCCAAAGAAGTTGGCTTATGCAAAGTTGGTGGAGACTAAGACAAGAAGGAGAAGTGGACGAATAGGGAGAAGTATAAACTAAGATGGTTTAAAAGGAGACAGAGTTAGCGGTTACTACAGCAAAAACATCAGCCTTTGAGCGCTTGTACGTAAAATTAGCGAACACAGATGAGGATAAGAAGTTATACAAGTTAGCTAAGGCTAGAGAGAGGAGGGCCCGTGACCTTGACCAAGTGAAGTGTATCATGGATGAGGATGATAAAGTACTGGTAGAGGAGGTACTCATTAGTTAAGGCATTGTGCTAGGGGATTTGGAGCACTTAGAGAGGCGTCGTGAATAGTAATTATGTTTATTCTAGGCGTATAAAAGTTGAGGAGGGTAAGGTTGATATTCATAAGTTGCGTAAGGGTAGAGTGACTGACAAACAAAGTTTAGGTGGATTTTTGGAAGAGCATAGGCAGGGCAGGTATGGAGTGGCTTACTGAGTGGTTTAGTGTTGCTTTCAAGATGACGAAGATGCCTGATGCATGGAGATGGAGTATGATTATTTGTACAAGAATAAGGGTGACATTCAAAATTGCAACAACAATAGGGGTATCAAACTGCTAAGCCAGACTATGAAGGTATGAGAGAGGGTGGTGGAGATGAGAGTAAGGAGGATCGTGACAATTTTTGAGAACCAATTTGGATTTATGTCAGGATGCTCGACTACAGAATCCATTCATCTCGTAAGGAGACTGAAGGAGCAGTATAGGGATAGGAAGAATGACTTGCATTGGTATTCATCGACCTAGAAAAGGCTTACAACAAAGTCCCTGGGGAGGTTCTATGGAGATGTTTAGAGGCTAGAGGTATACATGTGGTCCGTGGCGTACATTAAGTCGATTAAGGACATGTACAATGGAGCCAAGACTCAAGTTAGGGCAGTGAGAGGAGACTCAAAACACTTTCCCATGTTAATAGGGTTGCACCAATAATCAACTCTTAGCCCGTTTCCATTTGCCTTGGTGATGGATGTATTGACGCGACAAATTCAAGCAGAGGTGTCAAGGTGTATGTTATTTGAGGATGACGTAGCTTTGATTGACGAGACTCACGAGGAAACTAATGCTAAGTTGGAGGTTGGAGACAGACCCCTAGAGCCTAAAGGGTTCAAAGTTATGCAAAACCAAGACTGAATATTTAAGAGTGCAAATTCAGTGTGATCATAACCACATGTCTACATGGAGTTTCAGTTAACCAGAAACATCTCAATGATAGACATTCTATTTCAGAAAGTGCAATGCCATAGTCAGAGTGAACTATCTAACCATTTTGAATCAACATGACAGTGAAATATCCTTCACAAAGCTAAAGAATTCATTCAGACACTTAAACAAACACCTTACAGGCAACCATTTTCCCTGATTGCCTTAATAACCTCAGGAAGTCGAATTCCACCCCCACTCCACCCCACTACCACCATCACCCGTTAACAACAAATCACAAAGAATCAACCCACAAGTTCAGACTTGGAATGAAATTACAAAGACAAGTGTGAAGAAATTTCATACCTGGAATTTACTGAGGCAGTCCGATGTACAAAACATCCTCACATTTACCCAAGTTCTTGGGAATTACTGCACACCAAGGTCCTAAATCTCAATTTGGCAGTAGAAGTTGCTTTTGGGCATTGCATTTTATTTGAATAAAAAGTTAACAGCTTGTTTGGATGGTTGTTACCTATTCCAGTATTGTGTCCTTAGTTTAAATACAATAGTACTATTTATTTTGACTCACTTAAATTATATTGTATGATATCTTTAAATTCATAATGACGTAATGACAAAAAGTCTCATTTTGTATCCTACTTTTCTTGTACATAAAGAATAGATAACAATACGGTCTATCCATATGTTGTATTCATCAACACAACACAATATAATATAGTACTATACATAATAATTCCAAAATCTCGCGAGTGGAAAAAGACTTTTCACTTGATATTAGACTCTATGAGTATGCCCTAATTTGCCTTTTTTAGATCGTTACGAGATAGCAATAACAAGAGATTGATCGGAATCAAATGCCTCAGTACTGCTCTCTTTTCTAAGAAGCTTTTGCAACATTTTAAGTCAAAGAAATATAAATTAGACAGAAAGGTCACTCAACTGATCTCTTGCCTTCATAAAAATATCTTTCTCTACACATTAGGACATTTTTATAGGTCACAACCTCAACTCCACGTAGTTTAAGTAGGCCTATTGAAGAAAATAGACTTGTCCTAACTAGAATGACATTAGCAAAAACACCACCTCTGCCTCAAGAGAGTTTTCATTTGGGCCTTTTCCTGCAAAATAGAACCCCATCCTGAGGGGGAGAGGGAAGGAAAAAAAGTAGTGTTTGGTTTTCTTTCTGGATGCCAGCTTTTTCCTTGTGCCAAACTGTTGATCCCTTACGTAATTGCACCCCATAATAGCGTGTTTTCTGAAATATCCTCTTTCGTTTTTGGTTCCATTTCCTTGTTTCATGGAGAAGTAAGATGAGTTGTTGAGCAAAGTAAAGGAGATATATTGGTTGTTGTTTGAGTGTCCTATTCATGAAGTTCATAGAAGTTCATAGAAGTTGACAGCCCAACAAAAGATATATGACATTAATACATTTTCTTCAAATGTCACCTCTATAATAAGCATGTGTATTATTTCTAGCCTAGCCTTATTAAATGGTTGATTTTAATCTCACATGTGAAAGCATACGGGATAACTTAGCTTGTCGTGATTAAATTGTACTATTTATGTTGCCAAACATAACCTAAACTTGCCGCGTTGATCACTATTTCTAGCCTAATTGAATGGTTGATTTTGGATGGCTGGGATATGAAGTTTGTTTGTCGAAGGAAAATATCTAAACAAGGAAGGAAGCAAGAAACTCCCTGTGCCTCCACTACTTTCTTAGCAGCAACCTAATTGTGTATTGTACTATTCAAAACTCATAAGCAAAATGTGATAGAATTAATCTATAAATACATAGATGCATGCATGAATATATAATATATATGTAACTGCAAACAAATTAAAGAAACATGACATCAAATTCAAGCGCCAGGAGATGGACAGACCGCATAAGCAATGCCCTTCAAAAAGAAGTTGGCATTGACTTGAATCTTCTCCCTCCTCTCTGTGTCCTACAGGTTCCGAAAACACTAACTCATGAGAAACCAGAAGCCTATACTCCTCAGCTCATTGGAATGGGACCCTATCACCATTTAAGGGCAGACCTATATCAAATGGAAAGGTACAAACTTGCTGCCATCAAGGACATTCTTGAGCCTGCTCAAATCATCAATTTCGAGCACCTCTTGATTGACAAACTCAGAGAGAACGACCTTGTTGTCCGTGTCTGTTATAACCGCTTCATGGACATAGATGAGGAGACTTTAGCTTGGATAGTAGCCATAGATGGTCTATTCTTGCTTAACATCTTCCGTTCAGCGTATGGAAATAACCTGCATGATGATCATGAAAATAATATTGATGACTCCATTTTCACCCGAGACTTTATGATGCTTGAGAACCAAATCCCTTTTGTGGTTTTGAGGCAAATAAGAAAGTTTCTCCGTCTCTCTTCCCCTGAGGATAGAGAAGATGCAGAGTTAATATCCTTGTTTAGGCGCTTTTGTGAAATGCATTCCCCACTTCCTTTGCCTGCAAACAATGAGTATCATGGAAATAACGCCAAAGAAACTCAGCCTCTTCATTTGCTAGATCTTATGTATCGTTTAATCCTCGATGATCATGTAGATTTTGCTTCGGTTCCTATTCAAATGTCATACATCATTGATATCAAACATGACGATAAAGATGAAGCACATGATCATGATACACATGAAGACATCATTCACAAATTCGAAACAATGTTGAAGGTGCTGGAGCCTATAGGTCCAAAAAAAGTGCAAAAAGTTGTAAGGCCCATTAACCAGATTTTAGCAAACGTGCCATGGTCAAAGATTTCCGGGCTATTTAGGGAAGGTATGGAAAGAAATGGAGACGAAGAAATCAAGAATATCATTACTATCCCTTCAGCATCCCAATTATGGTGTTATGCCAGTGTCAGATGCATCCCCATCCGCGAGGGTATCCGTATGATTAAATTTGAACAAGCTTCTTCAACTTTATACCTTCCTGTGATGACAATGAATGCTGGATCAGAAGTCATACTTAGAAACTTGATGATCTATGAAGCTGCCATGTCGAAGTCCAAGCTCGAATTTGCCAGATACATAAATCTAATGAGTGGGATTGCAAATGCTACTGAGGATGTGAGGGTTCTTAGGCAAGCTGATGTTATCAAAGGGGATTTGACTGATAATGAAATTGCCACTTTGTTCAGTACCATGCAAAGGTCATTTGTGAGGTCTAGTGAAATTTCTAATGTGGAGATTGTCATGAAGAAAGTCAACGAGTACTACGACCAAAGGCTAATCGTTAGGGCTCGTAGAGGATTTAAGAAAAGCATCTATGTTTCTTTGAAGTTGTTGCCTGTTGCTTTGTCAATATTCTTTGTCTTGCTGCTAATTTTCAAGACAGTTTGCTCTGTGTATGACTGCCACAATGTTTGGGGCTATAAAGATGGAAATTAATTAAACCATGGTATATATATTGTAGATCAAACAACTTAGTACTGGAAATTCCATGATATTAATACTATTAAACAAAGATTAGTTTGAATGACATACTATTTCATACTACTGCAACAACATCAAAATATAATGGACTACTATACCAGCAACATCAAATATATATATCTTGTAGATATTAGAGTTTATGTATATTTCATACAATTTAGGATTTTAAGTGCAGTGGGAGGAAAAACATTCAAAGGTATTACAAATATTGAAGAATTTGTGACTACATTGACTTGACAGGTGCAATGTTAAGATCCAATTGTATAAAAAGTCCTACAATGTATAAACGTGTCTTTTAACTTGGCCTCATTTTGCATCTATGCCCTTCAACTTTGGATGTGCACAACTACTGCACAAGTAGATAATTAAACTTGTATAGAGTTGATTAAGTAAGCACATACGTCCTATGTGGCAATTTTGTGTTTCCTCACATTTTTAAACTACAAATTTCTTCTTCTTTTTTCTATATTTAAAATTATATTTATTCATTTATTTTTTATTTATATTATTGTAACACCCCAGAAATATTTTCGAACTGAGACTCGAACCACCCTTTGTTTTGAGTAGGATTTTACCGAAGATTTAAAATTTCTTGAGTGATAAGGTCACTAGATGTAGTACCTTGAGTTCCAAGAAGAACTAAAGAGAGTTCATTCAAGTCATTCCTAAGTTCTTCTAAGTTGTGGGTCAACTTAAAACAACCATAACGTTCAGTACATGATGAGTTAGGTGGGCTACAAGGTACCCAATGAAAGGTCTTTGAATTATCTTTCCAACGCCGCCGAGTTTGCTAAGTTTTGAGTTCAGATGAGTGAGATATACCCTTTTGAAGTCAGACTGTCCAGTTAAGTAAAGTTACCCGAAAATAGTAAGGGGGTATTTTGGTCTTTTCCTTACCCAATCAGATTTAATTCGTTTTTAGTACTGTTTTAGGGGTCTAATCCTATTAGGTTCAGTTTTATAATCCTAATATACACCTAGGGTTTTAGTTGAGAGTTCAAGAAGAGAAAAGAGGAGAGGATAGCGTTTGTCGAGAGTCTTGCATTTTGTTGCGGATTTTCACCATGGGTTCAATCCCTAAGAGGTATGTAAGCTTCCATAGTGTTGGGTTAGTTCACCCACACGCCAATCATGTTATTTTCAGCAAAATTTCGTTCTTGAAGTTGAAAGATTAGAGTTTTTGATAGGTGTTCTTAAAGTTCACTCTAAATCTTGTTGTGTCGGGGTTTTGAGGATTTCTTGAGATGAAATTTAGTGATGTGAGTGTTGCTTTGAGTAGATTAGAGTGTAATTATGTTAAGTAATCGAGTCCAAGTGATTGTGGAAGAAATTGTTTGATTCTAGGCGAGTTAGGGTGAGAAAACGAGCAAAGAAAGTCGTTGAAGTTTTCAGGGTTGGGGCCTGGCGCCCCAGGCCAGCCAGAGCGCCCCAATCACTTCTCTGAAGTTTAGGGGCTGGCGCCCCGCGCCACTCAGAGCGCCAGGGTCGCTTGCCCCCACCTGTTCTTCATCGTTTCATCCGTTTGAGTTCTTTCAAATAGTACCTTTACTCCCCTTTGATTCTAAACACTCTAAACTACATGTAAACACATAGAAATCATTCATAACACGAATCATAACCTTGAATTCATAATTCAAATTCAAGGTAAAGTTAAGATCTATGTATTTTGAGAATTCTTTCGAACATTCTAAGGAAGTCACTTTGAGCCCTTTTGTGGAGTCTTCTACAACTTCTAGTAACTTGTTTCAAGATTCGAGCAAGTGAGTATGAGGATGAGGAGAATGTATTCATGAGTCTACTTTGTCATCATGAGATCTTTCATATCATGAACCATAACTCTTGAATTCATAATTCACATTCAAGAGATAGTCAAGAATAGAGTTCAAGGAAGCCTTTGAGTTCAATTATGAATCCTTTGAGATCCACCATCGATTTGAGTTAAGTTTTGAGGAAGTAAGTAAGAGAATGAGAAGAGTCGTATACATGAGTTCCATGTAGTTATGTAGACATTCGAGTCGAGTCGTTCATGCTCATAATTTCGCATGAACTCCATAATTTTAGTATCTTTCAGAGGAGTAGTATCTACAAGTTCTAAGTCTTGAGTATTGAGTTCCTAATCCCCTTTGAGATTATATTTCTAATCATATGAATATTACATTTTAATCATGGAGTCCTTGAGTTGAATGGTTCATGCTCATAATGCCGCATGAACCCTATAAGTCGAACGGTCTTAAGATGAGAAGTATCTTTGAGTTCTTGAGTTGAGTAGTTCATGCTCATAATTCTGCATGAACCCTCTGAGTTGAGCATTCTTGAAATGAGTAGTATCATTGAAGTTCTTGAGTTCCAAGTATTGAGTTCTATCTATGATAATTGAAAACCTTTCATTGAGTCGTTCAGGTCCATAATTCGGCATGAACCATATTTTAAAAAGTCTTTTACAAATGTTTTAACTTTGTTTTAAGACTTAAGCTTTGAGTTCAGTAAAGAATAAGAGTAAAGTTCATTTTCTTCAAAGATTATACGGGAACTAAGTATTCCCAAGAGTTAAAATGTTTTCACATAACAAGAAAGGAAACACCGATTTCCAGGAGAGCTTTTAAGCTAAGTTTTGAGTAATTATCTCAAAGCAAAGAAAGAGTTTTGTTTTTAAAAACATATGAGCTGAGTATATTTTGGGAGTAACATTGAGCACTGATATTGGGACGCGAGTTCGTAATAACTCAAGTCTCCATAAACCATGTAGCCATCATGGGTAGAAAAAATATCATACTTTTTAGATGATTCCTTAGTGCTTTTTAGCATAGACTAGTAGATCCACTTAGTTAAGGCGTTCTATATGACGGCAAAGTATAGGACAATTCTGGCAGCGTGGGCAAGACGATGTATCATCACTTAGGCTCATAGTGGTGGTTGTCGATTAGAGAAACTCCCACAGAGTTATATTGTATTTTTAGATACACATTGAGTATTATTGTATTTTTCAATACATTGAGTTGCTATCTACATTTTTACAGCTTTCCATATATATTGCATCTTTTACTATTGCTTTATCCTTGAGTATCATGAGTTGAGTATCTTATCCTTGAGTACTTCTGAGTTGAGTAAGTTTGAGTAGTTTTGAGTATCCTTGAATATTCCTTGAGTTGAGTAAGTTTGAGAAGAGGTAAGTATGTTTCCTTTTTTATCAAGTTTCAAGCTTATGTTATGCTTTAGAATTCCTCTTACATGCTCGTACATTCCACGTATTGAGCCATTTGGCCTGCATCCTTTCATGATGCAGATTCAGGTATTCGGGATCATCAACAGGAGCTTCATTGATGCCACATGGAGTTCGAGTTAGCTATGGTGAGCCTCCTTGCTTCTGGAGGATTTTATTTACTTTTCAGTTTTGTTAGGATGTCGTGGGTCTTGTCCCGACTTTCATCTTTGTCATTTAGAGGTTTCATAGATAGACAATAGAGTTTCAGAAGTATGTTCATTTGTTTTATTAAATGTTTTAAAGACTTAAGTTGCCTATTTTATGGCGAGTTGAATAATTTATTTTTATTCAGAGTTTTCATTTGAGTTTCATGAATTTTTATTCACTTTTTAAGCTTTGTATGCTTGAGTTAGTCTTCCACTTGTAGTCAGCCAGGATGAGGGTTCACTTGGGGACCAACAATGGTTCTCGAGTGTCGGCTACGTCCAGGGTGTAGGCTCGGGTCGTGACAATTATATTAAAAGTATATAGCTTTTTGTATTGAAGGGTTGTGACATGTCCGAAGAGTTGTGACTTTTTCAATAAGTTATGACCTTTCCGAAGGTTTGTGACTTCTCTGCTGGGTTGTGACATTCTGGTAAGACACAATAAGCAGATGTTCTTACTACCTTTTGTTTGTTATAAATAGAGGAGTTCCCTTATAATTTTAAACTATCAAACAACTATTCAAATAAGTTCAACCATTCAATGTGAAAAGGTGTTTGCTTGTGATATAATATTATAAGAATAAATAAATAATTTAATATAGTATAAAATATTAAATTAGGTGTTTTAATTAGGGGATATTATAGTAATTTAATATTCAAGTTAGAGAGTTCATACTTTTAAGGTAGTAGAGGTAGATAGATATAGAAGATAGACATATATTTTGATATTAAATTTGGAAGGTAATTTGACACTACAATTTTTTTTAATAAAGTTTGATTTCATATAATTAAGATAAGATTACTGTGATTAATCATATTTAAAAAAATTCTCGCCACTTTCCTACTACAACTTGATTTGATGAATCTCGCACACAAGCAAGTTATTTAAATGTAATTAAAAATAATTCTATTTAATAAATTTATAACAAACAATAAGTAATCAGTTATAATAAATCAAATTACATTAATGATCGATTAAATTTGACGGTTATCACATACACTGCTTTTTTACTCAAAACATGCTCATTTATAACATTATTTTTTAATCGTGATTTTGTAAAACTAGTTTTTTCACATGGGCTCTTGTTAGAAATCCACATCACCAACTCGAACCCACTAAAAATCTGACCCTTTTTAAAAAAATAACTCACTCACATTCTACCCGTTTTATCAATTTAGATTGAATCTAACCCATTGAAAATGGAGTAAATTCACCAGCAATCTGGGCTTAACGTAATTGTGGTGTGAGAATGAAAATCTTCCCACATTACCAAATAAAACTTATAAAAAAAATAAGTACACGTAAGGGAGCTCAGTGACATATTTTGAGCCAAATTAATATTACGAATAATTTAAGAACCTAAAAGAATAAGTACGTGTAATTAAGGAAGTTTGGCCTTACCTTACAAAACTTAATGAGGTCAAACACCTATATTACTATAAGCAATCATGTAAGAAGCAAGAGCGGGGAGAAACCAAGTACTCTATGATCATCAGAATATCGATTACACATGCTATGACAAATTAAATGAGAGTACTAATAAATGATAAAATTAAACAAGAAAGAAAGTAGAGGGGAGCCTTTTTTTGTTGTAATTCTGACAAACCTAAAATATGTAGCCTGGTACAAATTAAAAGAATTCCATGTGTTGACACCTTATACATCGAAGTGTTCAAAGTATCCATTAAGGGCTTCAAAATGAGGATAGAACAAACAAAACAAGCAACATGTTATTCCATTAGCATGTTTTCCAATTCCAAATGTGCAATATAAAGCTATAACTGCCCAAACTAGGTTGATGTTCCTCTCTAATCGAAAGGGCACCAAAAGAGTTTGAACAAATATTATCCTCAGAGGAATTTGATCGGACACCTTGCTTCGTGACAACGGTCAACTTATTTGCATAAAGCAAAGTGTTACCTTTGCTAAACTCCTTGGCTTTCATGGAAACCCAAACGTCATCTACTACTTTTCCCGAATTCACATCCAACTTAACTCTCATCATATTTTTTGTGCTTGCAATGACTGCAATATGATGGTAAATCATTATAGATATTATTTTGATGAATTAAGTTAAACAATGACTTATATATTTCGATTAAAAATTCCATTTGTTGTAAAGTAAAGTGTGTGAATCCAATGGATAACTTCAGTAGGTTTTAGGTTTGGTGTTTAATTACCGGTGATGTACTATATTTGGTGTATCTAGTAGACATGCAAGTCACTTAAAATGTAATTACATGTAATTCTATATAACATATAATAAACAAAATTTATCGGTTATAATGAATTACACCAAGCTCGAATTTGTCAGATACATCAATCTAATGAGTGAGATTGCAAATGCTGCGGAGGACGTGAGGTTACTTAGGCAACATAGAAATCAATATTTTATTTCAAATCCTTCCTGATACCTCCCAAAGCTAGTGTAGAACAATGAACTATTTGACCATATCAATGTCAAAGATCTTGTAGAAATTAGGGCTTATGCATTTTTTTTTTTAAAGTTTAGCATTTCAATTAAATAAAAAAATGACTTATAATCTTTATTAAAGTTTAGAAATGACTCATCTATGTCATCCGTTAAGAGTTTGGCACATTTATGTCATCGCTTTTATAAGACATGTTTATTTATATCATTATTTTTAATAGTGATTTTGTAAAAACAGTTTTGCCACATGGCCTCTTGTTAGAGGTCCACGAAAAAATTAGACCCATTAAAAAAATAACTCACCCACACTCTATTAGTTTCCCCAACATGAAATGAAACTAACTCATTGAACCTGACATAGATCTACTCGTTGTTAATAGACACTACAGGAAAACTGTGAATTACATGAGGATTTTTCTAGGGATTAGTATGAAAATCCGCAGGAAACTTATTTTCCTGCAAATTTTCATACTAATTCCCAAGAAAATCCCCATGTAATTCACCATTTTCTTGTAGTGAGATCAATAAAGGTATTGTTCTGATATTTAACTATTGTATAGGGCTCATCAATATCTGAGCGCATTAGTTTATCGCCCATCTATCTAAATGATCGGTCTCAACTCATGAGAAAGAACCGGTAATAAATAAATAAAAACATTCATTCTGGCTTTAATTATATTTGTTCGAATAAAATGCTTACCCAATTTCATGCATCTAACCAAAACGTCATTTCTTATTCAGACATTTCGATATTTCCATTCATTTTCTGTGTGCCTTTCTTCCCCCAACTATTCCCATTCTACCAACGAATTTTCATTCACAAACAACAATTGAAGAAATTGTGAATACATTGACGTGACATGAACATTGTTATGGAGAATTGATTTGTAATTTCTATATATAACAAGAGCAATGTTAGGATATTTAAGTAATACTTAATTACATTTATAAAAAAGGGCATATAGGAACAGTTGGGCAAAATATTTTGTTGATTTTGAAAAAAAATTAATAATATTTTGATATATTATACGCATCTGAGTACACTATTCAAAAGTTTTCATTGCTTTCTTAAAATTCATATCTTGTTAAATTAAAACACATAAAATAAATGATAGAGTAACATGACATTCAAAGAATTAGGAAAAGAAAAATAATAAAAATTAAATATTCTTACTTTATTTCGAATATAACTATAAAAATCATTGGATATCCTCTCAAAAAACAACATAAGATTTAAAGAAATAAGATCCTAATTAATTAACATAAATTTAAAATTGTGTGAAGTAGTATCCCAACAGAGTTCAATCTCATCACCATAGCTCAATCCACGATTTTCGAACAAATCCATACAAACTATTGCATATATAGTCCTTACATGACTTCATCTTCACAACATAAGCGCCTTCATCATTTTTAGGATTGTTCTCTTCAGTAACATCCAATAATTCAAAACGATGCATGTTCCCTTTCTCTACAAGTTGGACCATTTCCTTCATCCAATATGGAAAAACATGTGCAAGAGTGCAAATGGAAGCACTAACAACCTGGTCAGTTGCTCAAACTGGGCGATAGTCTTTCTAATCTTTCGGGGACCTTGAACATGGGAAGAATGGGCGGTCGTATTCATAATAGTAATTATAGAGAAATGTGTTTGATGAAAATTTACAATGTCGAGGAGAAAAAGATAGAAAATTATAGGAATTTTTTGGCATTAAATTTGGAAGGTAAATGACACTATAATTATTTTTCTAATAAAGATTGGTTTCATATATTTAAGAATAGATTACTGTGATTAATCATATTTTAATTTTTTTCTAGTCACTTTCCTTCTACAACTTGATTTGATGAATCTTGCATACAAGCAAGTTATTTAAATATAATTACAAGTAATTTTATTTAATAAATTTCTAATAAACAATAAATAATCAGCTATAATAAATCAAATTACATTAATTATTAATTATATTTGAAGCGTATCACGTATACAAGTTGGTAATTCTATTTAAAAAAACTTCTCCTAGTGTACCTTTTACTGATAATTGGGAAAATTTTCAAATATGCCATCAAACTATTGGAAATGACTCTCCTATGTCATCTGTTTAGAGTATGGCACATTTATGTCATTGCTGTTATAAAACATGTTCATTTATATCATTATTTTTAATAGTGATTTTGTATAAACAGTTTTGCCACATGGCCTCTTGTTAGAGGTCCACAAAAAATTAAACCCAATAAAAAAATAACCCACCGATACTCTATTAGTTTATCCAACTTGGACTGAAGCTAACTCATTGAACCTGTCATAGATCTACATGTTGTTAGATCTATACGGGTATTGTTGTGATAGATAACTCTGGTATAGAGTTCATCAATATTTGAGCTCATTAGTTTATCCCCCATCCATCTAAATGATCAATCTCAACTCATGAGGAAGAACGAGTGATAAACACAAAATCATTCATTATGGCTCTATATTTGTCTGAATAAAATGTTTACCCAATTTTACGCATCTAACCAAAAAGTCATTTCTTATTCAGAAATTTTGATATTCTCATTCATTTTTTATGTGCGATTCTTCCCCCAATTATTTCCATTCTACCAAAGAATTTCCATTCACAAGTAATAATTGAAGATATTGTGAATACATAGACTTGACATGAACATTGTTATGAGAAATTGATATGTAATTTCTATAACAAGAGCAATGTTAGGATATTTTAGTAATACTTAATTACATTTGTAAAAGAGGGCATATAGGAACAGTTGGGCAAAATATTTTGTTGATCTTGAAAAAAAATTAATAATATTTTGATATATTATACGCATTTGAGTACACTATTCAAAAGTTTTCATTACTTTCTTATAATTCATATCTTGTTAAATTAAATCACATAAAATTAATGAAAGAGTAACATGACATTCAAAGAATTAGGCAAAGAAAAATAATAAAATTTAAATATTCTTACTTTATTTCGAATATAACTATAAAAGTCATTGGATCTCCTCTCAAAAAACATCATAAGATTTAAAGAAATAAGATCCTAATTAATTAACTTAAATTTAAAATTGTGCGAATTAGTGTCCCAACAGAGTTCAATCTCATCACCATAGCTCAATCCACGATTTTTGAATAAATCCACACAAACTATTGCATAATCCTTACATGGCTGCATTTTTACAACATAAGCGCCTTCATCATTTTTATGGTTGTTCTCTTCAGTAACATCCACTAATTCAAAACGATGCATGTTCCCTTCCTCTACAACTTGGACCATTCCCTCCAACCAATGTGGAAAAACATGTGCAAGAGCGAATGCAAATGGAAGCACTAACAACCTAGTCAGTTGCTCAAACTGGGTGATAGTCTTCCTAATCTTTCGAGGACCTTGAACAAGGGTAGAGTGGGTGGTTGTATTCATAATAGTAATTATAGAGAAATGTGTTTGATGAAAATTTACAATGTTGGGGAAAAAAGATAGGAATTTATAGGAATTTTTTGGCATTTAATTTGGAAGGTAAATCACACTATAATTATTTTTCTAATAAAGATTGGTTTCATATATTTAAGATTAGATTACTGTGATTAATCATATTTCATTTTATTTTCTAGTCACTTTCCTTCTACAACTTGATTTGATGAATCTTGCATACAAGCAAGTTATTTAAATATAATTATAGGTAATTTTATTTAATAAAGTTATAATAAACAATAAATAATCAGTTATAATAAAATCGAATTATATTAATTATTAATTATATTTTAAGCATATCACGTACACAAGTTGGTAATTCAATTAAACAAATTCTTCTCTTTATGTACTTTTTATTAATAATAATAGGGAAAATCTTCAAATTTGCCATCAAACTATTAGAAATGACTCATCTATTTCGTTAAGAGTTTTGCACATTTATGCGCTGTTATAAATCATGTTCCTTTATATCATTAATTTTATTAGTGATTTTGTATAAATAGTTTTGCCATATGGCCTCTTGTTAGAGGTCCCACAAAGAATTGGACCCATTTAAAAATTAACTTACTCACACTCTATTCTTTTCCCCAACATGAACTAAAACTAACTCATAGAATCTGGACGGAATTCACCAGGTATAAGGTGACTGCGGGAGAGGAAAAATTTTACGCCGTAACAATTTATCATCCCAACTATGATGTCTACCATGTTTTTTTGTATTTATTGTTTCATTCTCACTTCTTTGTAGTTTAGGAGAGATGCCATCCTCCCTAGCGGCATTAGAAAAACAACTATCTAACAATTCATCCTCCTCACAAAGAAATCACACCTTATAGTATATGTGGAGAAAAATAACAACTTTCAACAACTTGTAATTTCTTAATAGTGTTAATATGAGTAATAGAATTGGAAAGTGTTCAACTAACAAACTTTTTTAGTTAAAAGTTCATCAAGAAGATCTCTATTCGTAATATTATTATTTGAAGCACTCGTTTGAGTCATAACATGCTTTGCACCTTGTGGTGGAACTACCATGGCACGGTTAAGCACAAATGTCAGGGATATTGGAGGTTTTGGGAGGGCATATAATCAACTACTCCTCTTAAATCATGTATTCACCACTGTTCACTCTCGTACCACCATTTTGGCCATATTTTGCGTCAAAATTATTGGTTGAATACAAGGGAATTAAGGCAAAAAATGTATCTAAATTTTGGTCATTCCCCAAAGATATTAGTTGTTGTTCAGAGCCATTTTATTTCTCACAAAAGAACTCCATATGGAGTACGTGTTGACACCTCAAACGTCGAAGTTTTCATAGTATCTATTAGGGGCTTCAAAATGGAGATAGGACAAACAAAACAAACACCATGTTGTTCCATTACCATGTTTGCAATTCCGATTGTGCAACTTAAAGCTTATAACTGTCCAAACTAGGTTGATGTTCCTCTCTAACCGAAAGGGAATCAAAAGAGTTAGAACAAATATAATTACTTTCATCTATTTTGTTTGTTTCACATCTTCTTCATGTTCATCATCCAAAACCTTATTAGTCCCATTAATATTATGAAAAATCTCAACTTCCTATTCATTGATTATCGATTGTACACCATCTTGTTATCTCGCTTTGTCACAAACTTTTTTGAGTTCCCTATTAACAAGAACACTTACTCTCATCGTATTTTTGATGCTTGCAATGGTTGCAATATAATGGTAACTCATCATAGATATTATTTTGATGAATTAATTTAAATAGTGACTTATTTCGATCAAAAAAAATTTATTTGTTGTAAAGTAAAGTGTGTGAATCCAATGGATAACTTCAATATGTTTTAGGGTTGGGGTATTAAATAATTTAACTAATGATGATTGTACTATATTTGGTATATAAATAAGACATGCAAATCACTTAAAATGAAATTACATGTGATTCGATATAACTTATAATAAATGAAATTAATTGGTTATGATAAATTAAACCAAGTTCGAATTTTCCAAATACATCAATCTAATTAATAGGATCGAAAATGCTACTGAGGATGTGAGGTTGCTTAGGCAAGATAGAAAATCATTTCTTCTATATGAAAAATATTTTCATTACAAATCCTTCTTGATACCTCCCAAAGATAGTGTAGAACAATGGACTATAAGACCATATCAATGTCAAATATCTTGTAGAAATTAGAGTTTATATATTTCATAAAGTTTAGCATTTCAATTAAATCCGAAAATGAATTGTAATCTTTATTATGACCATCTCTCATTGGTTGTCCCCGGGTATCATTATCAAGAAGTATATCCACGACTTCCTTTACTATTTTTTCCTGACGTAGATCTACCCGTTGTTAATAGATCGGTAAGGGTATTGTTTTGATAGGTAACTCTTTTATAGAGTTCACTAATATATATCTGAGCTAATAAATTTTTCTATCATCCATCTGGTTGATCGGTCTCAACTCATGAGGAAGAACCGATAATAAACACAAAACAATTCATTCTTGCTCTATAGTTTTTCAAATTAAATGTTTATACAATTTCACGCATCTAACCAAAAAGTTATTTCTTATTCCAACTTTTCAATATTCCCATTCATTTTTTGTGTGCCCTTCTTCCCCCAATTATTCCCATTCTACAAACGAATTTCAATTCACAAGTATTAGAACAGTTGAAGAAATTGTGAATACATTGACTTGACAAGAGCATTTTTATGGGGAATTGATGCGTAGCTTATATAACAGGAGCAATGTTAAGATATTTTGGTACTACTTAATTGTATTTATAAAAGAGAGCATAAAGGAACAATTGGGCAAAATATTTTTTTTATCTTGAAAAAAATTTAATGATATTTGGATATATTATACGCATCTTCCTACACGATTGAAAAGTTTTCATTACTTTCATAAACTTCATGTCTTGTTAAATTAAAGTACATAAAATAAAATGGAAGAGTAACATGACATTCTAAGAAATAGGAAAAAGGAAAATAATAAAATTTGAATATTATTACTTTCTTTTACATATAATTATAAAAATCATTCAATCTCCTCTCAAAAATCATCACAAGATTTCCCAAAACATGACCCCTTTTAATTAACTTGAATTTAAAACTGTTTGAAATAGTATCCCAATAGAGTTCAATCTGATCACCACAACTCAATCCACGATTTTCAAACAAATCGGCACAAACAATTGCATAGTCCTTACATGGCTTCATCTTCACAACATAAGCTCTTTCATCATTTTTATAGTTCTCTTCAGTAACATCCTATAATTCAAAACGATGCATGTTCCTTTCTCTACAAGTTGGACCATTTCCTTCATCCAATGAGGAAAAACATGTGCAAGAGCGATTGCAAGTGGTAGCGTTAATAACTTGGTGAGTTTTTCAAACTAAGTGATAGTCTTCTTAATATTTCGGGGGTCTTGATCAAGAGCAGAGTGGGTGGTCATCTCCATAATAGTAATTATAGAGAAATGTGTTTGATGAAAATTTACTATGCTGAGGGAAAAAAGGTAGGTATTTTTAGGATTGTTTTGGCATTTAATTTGGAAGGTATGTGACACTATAATTATTTTTCTAATAAATGTTGGTTTCATATATTTAAGATTAGATTACTGTCACGATCCGAGTCTACACCCTGGACGTGGCCGGCACTCGAGAACCATTGATGGTCCCCAAGCAAACCCTCATCCTGGCTAACTACAAGCGGAAGATTAACTCAAGTATACAAAGCTTAAAACTGAAAAAAATTCAATAAACTCGAATACTCAACTTAGAAATAATATAAACAATACTCAATAGATGAACTTAGAGTTTGTAAAACAACTCAAAGAAGACACATACTGAAAACTACTCAACTTTGTCTATCTATGAAGCCTCTACTATTACAGAAAGATATCTGGACAAAACCCACGACATCTCAAAACTACTAATTGTAAGGTAAAGGTGAAATCCTCCAGAATATAAGAAGGCTCATCAAAGCTGACTGGAACTACAAGTGGCATCAATGAAGCTTCTGTTGATGACTCTGAATACCTGTAGCTGCATCATAAAATGATGCAGGCCAAATGAAATCAGTACATTAAATGTACGATCATGTAAGGGGAATTATAAAGCATAAACATAAGCTTGAACAGCTGGAAAAGAAACATACTTACCTCATCTCAACTCACTCAACTCAATGAAACATAGTTTCCCTCAACTCAGAGAAATAGGGCTCAACTCAGAAATAAGATACTCAACTCAGGGAAATAGGGTTCAACTCATCAATAAGGTACTCAAGATACTCAACAACAATAAAAGATGCAATTGTCACGCCCCGAGCCTATACCCTGGGCGGGACCGACACCCGGAGACCATTTCTAGCCCCAAGCAAACCCTTGGCCTGGCTTTCTTAACTCAGCGGAAACCTAACTCAACAGAACAACTCAATACAATGCAAGGTTACACAACAACTTAACTTATGAAATCTGGCCACAAAGGCAACTCAAATTCTCAAAATAGGTATTTACATATATACATAGAAGAGAGACTCAAAACTAATTGATTGACTGTCTATGAAGCCTCTAAAATACTAAGATGGATGTTGGGACAGACCCCGCAACATCCTAATACAACAAAACTAAGTACACAAAATAATTGAGTCCTCCAGAATGCAAGGAGGCTCACCTCTGACTCTGAAGTGCTTAACTGGATCAACGACGTGCTGGATGCTGATCCGGGGTACCTGAATCTGCATCATAATAAGATGCAGGCCAACTGGCATCAGCACATGGAATGTACGAGTATGCGAGCTGGAAAGCTAAACCATGACTTAAGCTTGAAAGGAAGACAAGAGAACACTTACCTTGGTCCTGTACGACTCAAGAATAACTTAACAGAACTCAATATATATATATAAGGCAATAAGATACATGCAATATATATAGCTTTTAAAACATTTCAAACAACTTAGTTCAATAATGATTAAAGCAATAACAACTCAACTTTATTTATATAAAAGTAATATAACTTTAATGGGAGATTCTTTAACCGACAACCACCACTATGAGCCCTAGTGGTGGTACAACGTTTTACCTCACGTTGCCCAAGGATCATCCTATACCTTTGCCGTGATATAGGACCTTACTTTTGCTTAGTGGATCCACTAGCCTAATCTTACGTGATCATCTAAAAAGAATGATACGTCAAGTCCCATGTTGGCGCATGGTTCTTATGGAGAGTTGAGTTAATATGAACTCGTGTCCCCAATTCGGTGCTCAATACTACTCCCAAAAATGCTTTGGCTCATAAGTGTTTTTAAACACATTTTTCTTTAATTGAGATAATTGCTCAAAACTTAGCCAAAAAGGCACTTTTGGAAAGCATGGTTCCCTTCTCACTCAAATGTAAAAGAACATTTACGAACCTCTTTGGGAATACTTAGTTCCCTAATAGCTTTTGAGAAAAGGACTCAACTTTATGCTCTTGACTTAACTTGAAACTCGACACTCTTTACTTAACTTGGACTCTACACTCTTGCTTGACTTTGAAACTTGAAACGAGTTAAAACGTTCAATAATGACTCTTGAAAAGCTTGGAGAACTTGCTTGGACTTACTACTTAACTTTACTTAACTTGACTCTAACTTCACTTTGACTTCGATCCTAACTTGCCTCGGATTGAACTATGGATTCAAGGTATATGATCACACGTATTTAGATGAGTTCGGGATGTTTAGAAATACATTGGAGTGTTGGAAACAACTAGGAAACATAGGTACAATACCTAGGAACATGCATGAGAAAGTGTGGAAAGAAAGGGGGAACTTGGAGTCCTTGGCGCTCTGCAAGGCGCGGAGCGCCAGCCCTTGACGCTCAGAAAGCCAACTGAGGGGCACTGCAGGGCGCGGCGCTCCAAGGGGTGAAGGCCCTTCTTGGGGCGCTCTGCAAGGCGCGACGCGCCACCCCTTTTCACCGACAACTTCGACTTTTCTCCTTCTTTTCTCCAACTCTAAACCTTCTAAACTTCAAGGTTTCCATCCCCAAACATTTAGAATCAAAAATCCCTCAACTTACAATAGATTTTTGACTCAAACACAACCGGAAACATGCCCAAATCAACAAGGGACTTCAACAACACAATCAACAACATCAACAACACAATCAACAACTTCAACAACACAACCAATCTTTTCTTAATAACAAATATGAGTTTGGTGTGTGGGGGAAAGGATCAACCCAACACTAAAGACTCACATACCTAGTAGGGATCACCCCCGACGATATCCACGACGATCTTTGACGAAAACTTGTTGATCTCCTCTTTCTTCTCTTCTTCTTCTCCTTCTTCTCTTCTTTTTCACTCTCAAACCCTAGCTTTCACTCTCTTAAAATGGGACAAAATGATCCAAATATCAGCCTAACACAACAATATAATCCCAAAAGAAATGGCTAGGGAAAAGACCAAAATGCCCTTAAAATTCCCGGACGGATTCCCTGCCAACTGCCCAACTTTCAAAGGGCATAGCTCACTCATACAAACTCGGAATCGAGAAAACTTTGTGGAATTGGAAAGATCATTCCACAAGCTTCGCAACCATAACTGGAACTACTCATATATCATCCTGAGCTAGGAGTTACGACTGCTCAAAGTTGGCCAAAAACTCACTGATTTCCACAGCCCAATTTTCTAGATTTTTGAATTCCTTCCAAAAATGACTATTTCCGATTTTTAAGCCTCTTCATAGATATTTCAAATTACCGGATGTTACAGCAATATATGGAAAGCTTTTAAATTAATAGGCAATAACTCAGTTGTATGCAAAAATACAATAATAACTCAATTGTATGAAAATACAATAATAACTCTATTTGTATATAAAAACATAAAGTAACTCTATGGGAGATTCTCTAACCGACAACCATCAGTATGAGTTGTGTGATGATACAACGTCTAGCCCATGCTGCCAGAATTGTCCTATACTTTGCTAGGGTATAGAACCTACTAATTAAGTGGATCCACTAGTCTATGCTAAAAAATAATAAGGAATCATCTAAAGAGTATGACCCTTTCTACGTTGGTTACATGGNGTTTAGATTTTCACCTTTTGTGGAGCAGTGAACTTGGTCGTTGATCAAAGATCTAATCTCGTTCCTCCGACAAAATCAAGCAAAATAGAGAATATAATAGAAAATATTTCGTGAGATGATATTGAAATATAAGAGAGGAGCGTTCTTGAGAATGCTTAAACTTGTTCCTGATTTCTTTTGCAAGCAGAAAACTCCTCTTTTTCAAAGCCAAAAAACCCCCTTCCAAAGGCTAACAGAGGCAAGTATTTATAGAATAGGCTTTAAGATTTTGGTTTTCATTTGGGCGGGATTTCATCTTTGATTTTTGAATTCATGGTCAAAGAGAGTCGTTTGAAATCAAAAACGTTGAGATTTGGATCAATGTGTCCTTCACATGATACTTCAGATTTATGCTCGAAATAGTGAGCCTTTTTCTGAAGTCGGATCTGCTCTTCATTGGACTTATACACATCTTGATGATATGCTAAAGTAGGTGTACAGAACTTGCACAAAAATGGTGAGGAAATTCTGCCATGACTATGAAAAAAATGTATTTACGCTAGAAGAGGAATGGAAAGGCTGCTGCTGAGAATTTTGAATTAGGGTTGAAGGTGTGAAGGGTATTTTTGGATTATTGATAAGTTATATGAGCTGTGGATTAATGGGTAGATGGGCTGAATGACTAAAACGTTTCTTGGACCAAAATAATCCAATTGTTGGGTTTTGGATTTATTGGCCTTTTCCCATCTTCTTTTTAAATCATTTTGGGCTTCTAACTTATAACTAATATAATTTATATTATGTAAAAAAGTTTAGTAAGTAAGAAACTTGAGATAAAGTAACGACAATCTATTTTAAAGAAGACGACAATAAAGTAATAATAGTAATGTCGAAAATAAAATATATAATTTTAAAATAGTGAAAATGATAATAGAAAGATGATAATCATAAAATAGTAAAATTTAAAGTAATATAGATAATAACAATAGTGGTAAATGGAAAATAATAGTGAATTATAAAGTATTCGACTTATTACCAATTTAGAAGCTCAATGAAATAAATTAGAAGAAAGGAGGGACAAAATTTGGTGTCAACACCCATATATTCATTTTGAAAAAAATAAAACTTGACTCTACTCATCCTCATACTTAGTGCTCAAGTCTTCAAAACAAGTTTTAAAACAATTTGTAAAAAGACTTATTACAATAGGGTTCATGTCGAATTATGGACTTGAACTACTCAATTCAAGGTTTTCAATAACCATGCATACAACTCCATACTTGGAACCCAACAACTCAAAAACTCAAGGAGTCAATGATAATACTCATCTAAAGAATGCTCAACTCGGAGGGTTCATGAGGAATTATGGGCAATGAACTACTCAACTCAAGGACTCTGATACTTCTCATTTCAAGACTACTCGACTCATAGAGTTCATGTAGAATTATGGGCATGAACTACTCAACTCAAGGACCTTCATGGGTAACTTGTAGTAGTCTCATGATTAGAAATATAATCTCAAAAGGATTATGAACTCAAGAATTAGAAATTGAAGATACTACTCCTCTAAAAGAAAATGAGGTTATAGAGTTCACGCGGAATTATGGGTATGAACGACTTGACTCAAGGATCTCAATGATAATGTAGACTCATAAATACATTCTCCTCCTTCTTATACTCACTTACTCGAGTCTTTAAAGAATTTAAAAGTTATTGTGGAAGACTCCTCGAAAAGACTCAAAGGGACTTTCTCAAACTTTACTCAAATCGATAGTTGATCTCGAATGATTCACAATTCAACTCAAAGACTTTCTTGAACTCTACTCTTAACTCAACCTTGAATTTGAATTATTAATTCAAGGATCGTGACTTTATATATTGGATTTCTTGATAACTAGATGTAGGTTGGATAGTAAAAATCACTAAGAGAACGAAGACATGTTTTGAAAGATCGAATATGGAATGGAGAACAGAGGAAGAAAGAACCTGACGTCCCTGGCGCAGCAATGGCGTACTGCGCCAGCCCTCAATTGACTGAGGCTAGTCTGGGGCGCACTAAAGACACAGGGCGCCTGCCCCTCAGGCATAACAGGGGTGCGCCGCCCCAGCCATGTTCTAGACAAATCCGACGAATTTTTCTTCAATTTTTTTCCAACCCTACCTCATCTAAACTCGAATGATTAATTCCTCTAAACTCTTTTGGATCCTTAAACCCAACCTAATTACAGCGAATTCTACACCAAAAACCCACCAAGAATAACACTCATTCGCAACTCTCACCTCAAGAACTTCATTATAAAAAACGAAGCACAAAACTTCAAGAACTCAACAAGATTATCAATATACTTAATCTCATGGATGAAATTCATAAAAGAAACTCATGATTGGTGTGTGGTTAAACAAACCTAACACTATGGAAGCTTACATACCTCTTAGGATAAAATCCTTGGCGAAATCCATCGAAGAATCGCAACAATTTTGAACGCTCTTCTTTTTCTCCTCTTTTCCTCTTCTTGAACTCCTCACAAAACCCTAAGCATAATTTTTAGACTCCTAAAACCCTACGAAAAATGCTTAAATTTGATTGGGTAAGGAAAGGACCAAAATACCCCTCATATTTTTGGGTAACTTTCTTTAATTGGACAGCCCAACTTCAAATGTGCATATCTCCCTCATACATGCTCGAAAATTAGCAAACTTGGTAGCGTTGGAAAGAGGACTCAGAGATCTTTCATTTGATGTATAATGAGTCTCCCAACTCATCATGTACTAAAAAGTTATGGTCGTTTGAAGTTGTAACATCCGACAATTTAAAAATGAATATGAAGAAGCTTGAAATTTGGAAANTTGACCCAAAACTTAGAAGAACTTAGGGTTGACTTGAATGAATTCTCTTTAGTTCTTTTTGGAACTCAAGGTGCTTCATCTAGCGACTTTAAAGCTTAAAAAAATGTAAATTCCTCCGAAAAACCATACTCACAACGAAGAATGGTTTGAATATTAGCTTAAAAATTTTCAGGGGTGTTACAATTACTATGATTAATCATATTTTAATTTTTTTTTCTCATCACTTTCCTTCTACAACTTGACTTGTTGAATCTTGCATAGAAACAAGTTATTTAAATGTAATTACAAGTAATTTTATTTAACACATTTATAATAAACAATAAATACTCAGTTATAAAAAATCAAATTACATTAATAATTTATTATATTTGAATCGTATCACGTATAAGCTGATAATTCTATTTAAAAAAATTCTTATCTTAGTGAACTTTTTATTAATAATAGAAAAAAATTTCAAATATGTCATCAAACTATTAGAAATGAAGCATCTATATCATTCGTTAAGAGTTTGACACATTTATGTCATCGCTATTAGAAAATGTGTTCATTTATATCATTATTTTTAATAGTGATTTTGAAAAAATAGTTTTGCTACAGGACCTCTTGTTAGAGGTCCACAGAAAAAATTGGACCCTTTAAAAAAATAACTCACCCACACTCTGTTCTTTTCCCCAACTTGGACTGAAACTAACTCATTGAACCTAGACGGGATTCATTGGGAGTAAGGTAATGACAGGAGATGGAAAATTTTACCCCATGACATTTTATCGTCCCAACTAACCGTATGTTTGTATTTATTTTTCCATTTTCAATTCTTTGTAGTTTAGGAGAGATGTCGTTGTCACGACCCGAGCCTACACTTTGGACATGGCCAGCACTCGAGAACCATTGTTGGTCCCCAAGCGAACCCTCATCCTGGCTGACTACAAGCGGAAGACTAACTCAAGCATACAAAGCTTAAAAACTGAATAAAAAATTATGAAATCAATTACAAAGCTTTAACTCACATGAAAAACTCAGAATAAAAATAAATTATTCAACTCGCCATAAAATGGGCAACTTAAGTCTTTAAAACATTTAATAAAATAAATTAACAGACTTCTGAAACTCTACAGTATATCTATGAAGCCTCTAAATGACAAAGATAGAAGTTGGGACAAAACTCACGACCTCCTAACAACTGATATAACTGAAAGTAAAAAGTGGACCCTCCGGAAGCAAGGAGGCTCACCTTAGTTAACTAGAACTCCATGTGGTATCAATGAAGCTCGTCTTGATGATCCTGAATACCTGGATCTGCATCATGAAAAGATGCAGGCCAAATGGATTAGTACGTGGAATGTACGAGCATGTAAGGGAAATTTTAAAGCATAACATAAGCTTGAACTTGATAAAAAAGAAGCATACTTACCTCTTCTCAACTCACTCAACTTAGGAATAAGATACTTAACTAAAATATAAGATATTCAACTCAGTAAAATAAGGCTCAACTCAATAATAAGACACTCGACTCTTGGTACTCAAACTCTGGATACTCAACTCAATATATAGCAAAAATAAGAGATGCAGTAGATGGAAAGGTTTTAAAACAGTAGAAAGCAATTCAATGTATTTAAGAATACAACATACTCAGTTTGTATGCAAGGATACAATATAAACTCTGCTTGTATTTAAAAATACAAACAAACTCTGTGTATATAAAACTACAAATATCTTTGTGGGAGTTTCTCTAACCGACAACCATCACTTAAGAGTTATTGTGATGATACAACATTTTGTCTCACGTTGCCAGGGTCGTCTTATACCTTGCCGAGGGTATAAAACCTGACTACTAAGTGGATCCACTAGTCTATGCTAAAAAGAACTAAGGATTTATCTAAAAAGTATGATATTTTTCTACCCATGGTGGCTACATGGTTTATGGGGGCTATGAGTTGTCTCAACTCTCCCTCATATCGGTGCTCAATACTACTCCCAAAATATGATACTAGCTCTTATGTTTAAAATCATACTTCTTTCTGTGATTTGAGATAATTGCTCAAAAACGTAGCTCAAAGGCTATCTTGGAAATCAAAGTTTCCTCTCTCGCTTAATTGTGAAAGCATTTACTCTTTTCTGAAAACTAGCTCAAAGACACTTTGGAAATCAAGGTTTCCTTTTCTTGTTTAAATGTGAAAACATTTTCTCTGTGGGAATAATTAGTTCCCATATAATCTTTTGAACAAACTGAACTTCACTTTTACTCTTACTCAACTCAATACTCAAGTTTAAAATAAAGTTAAAACGTTTGTAAAAGACTTCTTAAAATATGGTTCATGCCGAATTATGGACTTGAACGACTCAATGCAAGGTTTTCAATAACCATAGATAGAACTCAATGTTTGGAACTCAAGAACTTCAATGATACTAATCATTTCAAGAATGCTCAACTCAGAGTGTTCATGCAGAATTATGAGCATGAACTACTCAACTCAAGGACTCAAAGATACTTCTCATCTCAAGACTGCTCGACTTATAGGGTTCATGCGGAATTATGGGCATGAACAATTCAACTCAAAGACTTCATGGGTAACATGTAATAGTCCCATGATTAGAAATATAATCTCAAAGGGGATTAGGAACTCAATACTCAAGACTTAGAACTTGGAGATACTACTCCTCTCAATGATACTCATTTTATGGAGTCCATGCGGAATTTTTGGGCATGAACGACTCGACTCGAAGGTTTACACAACTACATGGAACTCATGTATACAACTCTTCTAATTCTCTTACTTGCTTCCTCAAAAAATTAATTGAAATCGATGATGGATCTCAAAGGATTCACAATTGAACTCCAAGGCTTCCTTGAACTCTACTCTTAACTCTCTCTTGAATGTGAATTATGAATTCAAGAGTTATGGTTCAAGATATGAAGGATATCGTGATGATAAAGTGGACTCATGAATACATTCTCCTCACTTTCTCGAGTCTTGAAACAAGTTATTAGAAACTGTAGAAGACTCATCAAAGGGACTCTCTCAAAATGATTGGAAGAACTCTCAAGACTTAACTCTTAACTTTACCTTGAATTTGAATTATGAATTCAAGGTTATGATCATGTTATGAATGATTTCTAGGTGTTTAGAAGTAGTTTAGAGTGATTGGAATCAACAGGAGTGAAGGTACACTTAAAAGGGGCTTAAATGGGACAATCCACAGAAAATGAGTGGGGGCAGACGACCCTGGCACATTCTGGGCACGGGGCGCCAGCCCCTAACTTTAGAGGCTGCATATGGGTGCACTGCAGGGGGGCCACCCCAGCCCCTTGGGCGCATCTGGGGCGCGCCGCCCCAGCCTCTTTCCAGGCTAAGTTCGACGTATTTTGCCTCTCGTTTTCTGATCCTAAATCGCTTTTAATCAATTTATTTTCTCAAGTTTTCCTTAGATTCAATTACCCAACCTAAGTANCTCTAAACCATCCTTACTTCAATGGATTTAACCCCAAACACTAGGGATCATCAATCTCTCAACATACAATAGATTACAAGTCAAATGCACAATCCAATCATGTCCCACAACCAAAAATAACTTCAACAACACAACTAACAACATCAACAACAACTAACAACTTCAACAACTTTAACAACAATTCCAATCTTTTCTCAAATCATAAAATGAGCTTGGTGTGTGGGGGAAAGGATCAACCCACACAAAGAACTCACATACCTTGATAGGGATCACCCCCGACGATTTCCACGACGGAATCTTGACGGAACTAGTTGATCTCCTCTTTCTTCTCTTCTTCTTCCCCTTCTTCTCTTCTTCTTCTCTTCTTCTTCTCAAGCCCTAGCTTTTACTCTTTTAAAATGGGAAAAAATGATCCAAATATCAGCCCTATACAACAATATAATCCCAAAAGAATTGGCTAGGGAAAAGACCAAAATGCCCTTAAATTTTCCGGACGGATTCCCTGCCAACTGCCCAACTTTCAATGGCCATAACTCGCTCATACAAACTCGGAATCGAGCAAACTCGGTGGCGTTGGAAAGATCATTCCACAAGCTTCACAACCATAACTGGAAATACTCCTAACTCATCTTGACCTAGGAGTTATGACTGCTCAAAGTTGGCCAAAAACTCACTTTTTCCCATACTTGCCAAATTTCCAGATTTTTAATTTTTCCAAAAATGGCTATTTCCAAATTTCAAGCTTTTCCATAGTTATTTCAAATTGCCGGATGTTACACTCATCTTGAGCTAGGAGTTATAGTTGTTTGAAGTCCACCCATAACTCATACTTAGCTTAACTTGCAAAATTTCAGATTTTGCTATTTCCAATTTAGTTCTTTTTGGAACTCAAGGTGCTACATCTAGTGACCTTAACATTTAAGAAATTTTTAATTCCTTGGTAAAATCTCACTCACTACGAAGAACGATTTGAGTCATAGTTCAAAAAATTTTCTGGGGTGTTACAGTCGTCCTCCCTAGCGGCATTAGAAAAACAACTATCCAACAATTCATCCTCATCGCAAAGAATTCACATCTTGTAGAATATGTGGAGAAAAATAACAACTTCCAACAAATTGTAATTTCTTACTAGTGCTAATATGAGTAAGAGAGTTAGGAAGTGTTCAACTTACCAATTTTGTTAGTTACAAGTTAATCAATAAGATATCTATTCGTATTATTATTTTTTGAAGCACTCGTTAGAGTCATAACATGTTTTACAGCTAGTGGTGGAACTACCATGGCACAGTTAGGCACAAATGTCAGGTTTACTAGTTTTCGGATACGGGGTGTTACACTACAACTAACTAACATTACAAAAAAATAAGCAACCAAAAAGAGAGTGGATAAACATGCCCACTAACTCTACCCTATCCACTAAAAACAACAAACAACTTAATGCTAAATAACTAAACAACATTACTTTTTTTTACTAGCTAAAAACTAGGAACCAAATGGACTATTTTGAAGCATTAATCAACACCATCTTATTTCTAAAAAAAGAAATCCATGTATAGTTTGTGTTGACACCTCATACGTCGAAGTGTTCAAAATATCTATTAAGGGTTTCAAAATGGAGATAGGACAAACAAAACAACTAACATGTTGTTCCACGAGCATGTTTGTCAATTCCAGATGTGCAACTTAAAACTTATAACTGTCCAAACTAGGTTGACGTTACTCTCTAACCAAATGGGCATCAAAAGAGTTAGAACAAATATTATTCTCTCTAGAAATTAGAATAAGATCGAACACCTTGCTTCCTGACAATGTTCATCTTATTAGCATAAACCAAAGTGTCAACTATCGTGTCCATGTCTTTCTTGTGTGTTTCCATGGACCAACCTTATCATCAACTTTATCTTTACCTTTGCTAAACTCCATGGCTTTTATGAACCCCAAACATCATCTACTACTTTTCCAAAATTCACATCCAACTTGACTTTCATCTCTTTTGCTCGTTTCGCATCTTCTTCATGTTCATCGTCCAAAAACTTATTAGTCCATTAATATTATGAAAAATCTCAACTTCATTTTCATTCATTATCGATTGTACACCATTTTGTTGTCTCGCTTTGTCACGAACTTTTGAGTTTCCTAGTAACAAGCACACTTACTCTCATCGTATTTTTAATGCTTGCAATGGCTGCAATATGATGGTAACTCATCATAGATATTATTTTGATGAATTAATTTAAATAATGACTTATTTCGATCAAAAAAATTTCATTTCTGGTAAAGTAAAGTGTGTGAATCCAATGGATAACTTCAATAAGTTTTAGGTTTGGTGTATTAAATAATTTAATTACTCATGCTTGTACTATATTTGGTGTATCTAGAAGGCATGCAAGTCACTTAAAATGTAATTACATGTAATTCTGCATAACTTATAATAAATGAAATTAATCGGTTATAATAAATTAAACCAAACTCGAATTTGCCAAATACATTAATCTAATTAGTGGGATTGCAAATGCTACTGAGGATGTGAGGTTGCTTAGGCAACATAGATAATCATTTCTTCTGTATGAATCAATATTTTATTATAAATCCTTCATGATACCTCCCAAAGCTTGTGTAGAACAATGGACTATAAGACCACATCAATGTCAAATATCTTGCAGAAATTAGAGCTTATATATTTCATAAAGTTAAGCATTTCAATTACATCAAAAAATGACTTGTAATCTTTATTATGACCATCTCTCATTGGTTGTCCCCGGGTATCATTATCAAGAAGTATATCTACGACTTTTTGTACTAATTTTTCCTAGCATAGATCTATGTGTTGTTAATAGATCGGTAAGGGTATCGTTTTGATAGGTAACTCTTCAATAGAGTTCATTAATATCTGGGCTAATTAGTTTTTCTATCATCCATCTGATTGATCAGTCTCAACTCATGAGGAAGAACCGTAATAAACACAAAATCATCAATTCTTGCTCTATACTTTTTCAAATTAAATGTTTATCCAATTTCACGCATCTAACCAAAAATTCATTTCTTATTCCAACTTTTTGATATTCCCATTCATTTTCTATGTGCCTTTCTACCCCAGTTATTCCCATTCTACCAATAAATTTCCATTCACAAGTATTAGAACAGTTGAAGAAATTGTGAATACATTGACTTGAAAGGAACATTTTTATGGGGATTGATGTGTAGCTTATATCAGTACTGCTCAGTTACATTTATAAAAGAGAGCATAAAGGAATAGTTGGACAAAACATTTTGTTGATTTTGAAAAAAATTTAATTATATTTGGATATATTATATGCATCTTACTACACGATTCAAAAGTTTTCATTACTTTCTTAAACTTCATGTCTTGTTAAATTGAAACACATAAAATAAAACGACAGAGTAACATGACATTCTAAGAAATAGGAAAAAGAAAACAATTAAATTTATATATTATTAGTTTCAAAAATCATTCAATCTCCTCACAAAAATCATCATAAGATTTCACAAAACAAGACCCCTTTTAATTAACTTTATCCCAATAGAGTTCAATCTCATCGCCACAGCTCAATCCACTGTTGTATTGAACACTGAGTTTTGTGTCACAGCTCACTTCAAATCATAAGGTTGTGAGTTTGAGTCACCAGAAGAAAAACAAATGGCCACAATCTTGTTTCACCCTTCTACCGATCTTCTCATAGACTGATCTTCATTTTCAAAACAGGTTTACTTACTTTACTACAACTTCCGCCTGAATCCCAATCTCTGCCTCTGTTTAAATACAAGTAAGCTTAAACCATGTTTGACAGATTTGTAGAATACCATTTTTCCTTATTAGAATGAATATAGAATGTGGGGAAGGCTAAATATTAATTTCTATAACAAGAGCAATGTTAAGATATTTTAGTAATACTTAATTATATTTATAGGAACAGTTGGGCAAAATATTTTGTTGATCTTGAAAAAAAATTAATGATATTTTGATATATTATATGCATTTGAGTACACTATTCAAAAGTTTTCATTACTTTCTTAAAATTCATATCTTGTTAAATTAAATCACATAAAATAAATGATAGAGTAACATGACATTCAAAAAATTAGGAAAAGAAAAACAATAAAATTTAAATATTCTTACTTTATTTCGAATATAACTATAAAAATCATTGGATCTCCTCTCAAAAAACATCATAAGATTTAAAGAAATAAGATCCTAATTAATTAACTTAAATTTAAAATTGAGTGAATTAGTGTCCCAATAGAGTTCAATCTCATCACCATAGCTCAATCCACGATTTTTGAACAAATCTGCACAAACTATTGCATAGTCCTTGCATGGCTTCATTTTAACAACATAAGCGCCTTCATCATTTTTAGAGTTGCTCTCTTCAGTAACATCCAATAATTCAAAACGATGCATGTTCCCTTCCTCTACAAGTTGGACCATTCCCTCCATCCAATGTGGAAAAACATGTGCAAGAACGAATGCAAATGGAAGCACTAACAATCTGGTCAGTTGCTCAAACTGGGTGATAGTCTTCCTAATCTTTCGGGGACCTTGAACATGGGTAGAGTGGGTGGTTGTATTCATAATAGTAATTATAGAGAAATGTGTTTGATGAAAATTTACAATGTTGGGGGAAAAAGATAGGAATTTATAGGAATTTTTTGGCATTAAATTTGGAAGGTAAATCACACTATAATTATTTTTCTAATAAAGATTGGTTTCATATATTTAAGATTAGATTACTGTGATTAATTTTATTTTATTTTCTAGTCACTTTCCTTCTACAACTTGATTTGATGAATCTTGCATACAAGCAAGTTATTTAAATGTAATTATAGGTAATTTTATTTAATAAATTTATAATAAACAATAAATAATCAATTATAATAAATCAAATTATACACGTGTACAAGTTGGTAATTCAATTAGAAAAATTCTTCTCTTTATGTACTTTTTATTAATAATAATAGGGAAAATCTTCAAATTTGCCATCAAACTATTAGAAATGACTCATCTATTTCGTTAAGAGTTTGGCACATTTATGCGTTGTTATAAATCATGTTCATTTATATCATTAGTTTTATTAGTGATTTTGTATAAACAGTTTTGCCATATGGCCTCTTGTTAGAGGTCCCCCAAAAAATTGGACCCATTTAAAAATTAACTTACTCACACTCTATTCGTTTCCCCAACTTGGACTGAAACTAACTCATAGAATCTGGACGGAATTCACCAGGTATAAGGTAACTGCGGGAGGGGAAAAATTTTACGCCATAACACTTTATCATTCCAACTATGATGTCTACCGTGTTTTTTTATATTTATTGTTTCATTTTCACTTCTTTGTAGTTTAGGAGAGATGCCATCCTCCCTAGCGGGCATTAGAAAAACAACTATCCAACAATTCATACTCCTCACAAAGAAATCACATCTTGTAGTATATGTGAAGAAAAATAACAACTTTCAACAACTTGTAATTTCTTACTAGTGTTAATATGAGTAATAGAATTGGAAAGTGTTCAACTAACAAACTTTTTTAGTTAAAAGTTCATCAAGAAGATTTCTATTCGTAATATTATTATTTGAAGCACTCGTTTGAGTCATAACATGCTTTGCACCTAGTGGTGGAACTACCATGGCACGGTTAAGCACAAATGTCAGGGCTATTGGAGGTTTTGGAAGGGATATAATCTACTACTCCTCTTGCATCATGTATTCCTCTCGTACCACCATTTTGGCCATTTTTTGCGTCAAAATTGTTGGTTGAGTACAATGGAATTAAGGCAAAAAATGTATCTAAATTTTGGTCATTCCCCAGGGATATTAGTTGTTGTTCAGAGCCATTGTATTTCTCACAAAAGAACTCCATGTGGAGTTTGTGTTGACACCTCAAACGTCGAAGTGTTCAAAGTATCTATTAAGGGCTTCAAAATGGAGATAGGACAAACAAAACAAACACCATGTTGTTCCATTAGCATGTTTGTCAATTCCTACTGTGCAACTTAAAGCTTATAATTGTCCAAACTAGGTTGATGTTCCTCTCTAACCAAAAGGGAATCAAAAGATTTAGAACAAATATTATCCTCTGAGGAATTTAATCAGACACCTTGCTTCGTGATAACTTTCATCTTATTTGCCTGAACCAAAGTGTTAACTACAATGTCCTTGTCTTTCTCGTGTGTTACCATGAACCAATACACATTATCAGATTTATCATTATATTTTCTAAACTCATTTATTTATGGAAACCCCAACATCATCCACTACGTTTTCCAAATTCACATCCAAAGTGACTTTCATCTATTTTGTTTGTTTCGCATCTTCTTCATGTTCATCATCCAAAACCTTATTAGTCCCATTACTATTATGAAAAATCTCAACTTCCTATTCATTGATTATCGATTGTACACCATCTTGTTATCTCGCTTTGTCACGAACTTTTTTGAGTTCCCTATTAACAAGCACACTTACTCTCATCGTATTTTTGATGCTTGCAATGGTTGCAATATAATGGTAACTCATCATAGATATTATTTTGATGAATTAATTTAAATAGTGACTTATTTCGATCAAAAAAAAAATTATCTGTTGTAAAGTAAAGTGTGTGAATCTAATGGACAACTTCAATATGTTTTAGGGTTGGTGTATTAAATAATTTAACTAATGATGATTGTACTATATTTGGTATATCTATAAGACATGCAAATCACTTAAAATGAAATTACATGTGATTCGATATAACTTATAATAAATGAAATTAATCGGTTATGATAAATTAAACCAAGTTCGAATTTTTCAAATACATCAATCTAATTAATAGGATTGAAAATGCTACTGAGGAAGTGAGGTTGCTTAGGCAACATAGAAAATTATTTCTTCTATATGAAAAATATTTCCATTACAAATCCTTCTTGATACCTCCCAAAGAAAGTGTAGAACAATGGACCATAAGACCATATCAATGTCAAATATCTTGTAGAAATTAGAGTTTATATATTTCATAAAGTTTAGCATTTCAATTAAATCCGAAAATGAATTGTAATCTTTATTATGGCCATCTCTCATTGGTTGTCCCCGGGTATCATTATCAAGAAGTATATCCACGACTTCTTGTACTATTTTTTCTTGATGTAGATCTACCTGTTGTTAATAGATCGGTAAGGGTATTGTTTTGATAGGCAACTCTTTTTAGAGTTCATTAATATCTGAGCTAATAAGTTTTTCTATCATCCATCTAGTTGATCGGTCTCAACTCATAAGGAAGAACCGGTAATAAACACAAAATAATTCATTCTTGCTCTATAATTTTTCAAATTAAATGTTTATACAATTTCACGCATCTAACCAAAAAGTTATTTCTTATTCCAACTTTTCAATATTCCCATTCATTTTTTGTGTGCTCTTCTTCCCCCAATCATTCCCATTCTACCAACGAATTTCAATTCACAAGTATTAGAACAGTTGAAGAAATTGTGAATACATTGACTTGACAGGAGCATTTTTATGGGGAATTGATGCGTAGCTTATATAACAGGAGCAATGTTAAGATATTTTGGTACTACTTAATTGTATTTATAAAAGAGAGCATAAAGGAACAATTGGGCAAAATATTTTTTTTATCTTGAAAAAAATTTAATGATATTTGGATATATTATACGCATCTTCCTACACGATTGAAAAGTTTTCATTACTTTCATAAATTTCATGTCTTGTTAAATTAAAACACATAAAATAAAATGGAAGAGTAACATAACATTCTAAGAAATAGGAAAAACGAAAATAATAAAATTTGAATATTATTACTTTCTTTCAGATATAATTATAAAAATCATTTAATCTCCTCACAAAAATCATCATAAGACTTCACAAAACAAGACCCTTTTAATTAACTTGAATTTAAATTATTCGAAATAGTATCCCAATAGAGTTCAATCTCATCACCACAGCTCAATCCACGATTCTCGAACAAATCGGCACAAACAATTGCATAGTCCTTACATGGCTTCATCTTCACAACATAAACCCTTTCATCATTTTTATGATTGTTCTCTTCAGTAACATCCCATAATTGAAAATGATGCATTTTTCCTTTCTCCAAACAAATGAAATTGTAACAGAAATGTTTGATCATAAATGTTTGTCCTTAATTTTATTGGCCATGAATGGATGCATTTTACTCCTAGTTCAAAAAGATAAAATACATTGAGTTTCCAAACTATGTGGTGTCCAAATTGAGTCAATATGGAGTATGAACAATTGCATCATGTAATCAAAGAATCTTGGAAAATTACTGCCTATTTTTGGTGCAGAAACTGAAATGGACACTGTTACATTTGGTGCACATATTGAACACTGTTTCCCAACTAGCTTGGGATTTGATGTAGCTTTTGTATTGAACACTGAGTTTTGTGTCACAGCTCACTTCAAATCGTAAGGTTGTGAGTTCGAGTCACCAAAACAAAAACAGATGGAAGCTCCTAGGGAGAAGTTAAAAAAAAAAGGGAAAAGGCATAAGTACCCCCCCAGCCTATGCCCGAAATCCCAGAGACACACCTAACCTTTACTAAGGTCCTATTACCCCCCCGAACTTAATTTATCTATAATATTCTACCCCTTTTCTGCCTACGTGGCACTATCTTGAAAAAAATGTCAACATGCACTGGGCCCACAAAGATAGTGCCACGTAGGCCAAAAAGGGGTAGATTAATACATATAAAATAAGTTCGGGGGGTAATAGGACCTTAGTAAAGGTTGGGTGTGTCTCTGGGATTTCGGGTATAGGCTGGGGGGTACTTATGCATTTTCCCAAAAAAAAAAACAAAAGGTGGCACAGATTAGCTCATTCTATTCATCGGGGACTCCGGGTAGACACCAATGGCCACAATCTTGCTTCACCCTTCTACCGATCTTCTCATACACTGATGGGTGGTCATCCTTGCGGAAATTTATTGACTGTGTTACGTTTAAAAGGACTACTGGCAGCTGCCTTTCCTTAATCACCTCCTCCACAATCTTCATTTTCAAAGGATAGCTCCTCTCAAAACAGGTTTACTCTCTTTACTACAACTTCCACCTGAATCTCAATCTCTGCTTCTGTTTAAATACAAGTAAACTTAAACCACGTTTGACAGATTTGTAGAATACCATTTATCCTTATTAGAATGAATATAGAATGTGGGGAAGGCTAAATGATCAATGTTGCTCGTTCCCTTCAATGATACAACATGCACTTTCATAAGATAAGAACTCTCATGTTAGTGTTATCATTTATAAGTCGGAGATTACCTCTTCGAGCTCTGGCAGCATTTCCTGCTTAGATAGGCTTCGGAAAGCCCTTCACAAATTCTCTCTCCTTAGTTGTGTCACTTAAAATATGCCATCACCAATAGTCTCTGCAGGAACATGTTCCGTTCTCAAATTTATGGAACCTATTGGCATCTCTAACAAGAAATATTTTCTGCAAAATCTTTGACAAACCCTTGATGTACTCATGACAATCTCCACAAACTCTCAAATTCTTGAAAACACGAATTGGCTTCCCCTCAATTTCATCGGCACCAGAAAGAAGTGCCAAACCAATTGCCAATTTCTCGCTGTGAAATCTCAGGCTCTCATCCCTTGTTTCATCTTCAACATCGTGTAATGAAAAGCTTACTTCCCGTGTGTAACCAAGTTCATATTTCATTTTCTTCTCCATCTTATACAAAAATTCATGGATAGCTTTAGTAAGTGGGTGTGTCTCATCTCTGTTGTGGAAAAAGTGCATCTTCTTGTCGATCTCCACCCAACTTTGTCCTGCTTCTTTTCTTAAACCTTTCGTTTTCACCAGTCCTCTTAATCCCTCACATTCTTCCCATAGGCGGGCATCAGCTAAAATGTTTGACATCATAACATAATTCACCGGATTATTGCCATCTAATTTTAAGAGAATCTCCCCAACTTCTCTTCCTATTTCTACATTCTTGTGTACTCTACACGCACCAAGCAGTGTCTGCCAAATACCAACATTTGGTTTTACTGGCATGTTCTCTATCACAACCTTAGCTTCTCTTAGGCGTCCAGCTCGACCTAGGATATCAACCATGCAAGCATAATGCTCTACTGAGGGTTTTAAACAATTTGAATTGCATAGTTTTGAAAAGTATTCTTCACTTTCTTGAACTAACCCCGAATGACTACAAGCTGTGAGCAGAGCTAAGTAGGAAACCTCATCAGGCTCAATCCTATCCATATGCATTTTCTTGAATAGTTCAACTGCTTCTCCACCAAGACCATACTTCCCATACCCGGTGATCATAACGGTCCATGAAATCACATTTTTTTCTGGCATAACATCAAAAAGTGTTTTGGCTTCCTCTATTAACCCACATTTTAGATACATATCCATGATTGAATTCAATACAGATATGTCTAACCCAGAAGGTATTTTTACTGCACAACAATGCAATTGTTTCCCAAGCTCAATTAGAGCAAAATCAGCAAAGATACCCATCATGCTTGACAGCACAAACCCATCCAATGTGATGCTACTTTCCCTGAGCTGCTTGAACAAGTTCATTGCCTCTGTTAGTTTGCCTTCTTGAGCATACCCTACGGTCAGTGTCGTCCATGATATCACACTTTTCTGTTCAACTTGACTAAACACCTTATGAGCTTCAAACAAGTTTCCTGATTTGACATACAAATCAATTAGGGCGCCTGCAATAACTTTTTGGCTGGAAATAAGGAATCCCCTAGTAATAAGAAAACCATGAATTTGGCTTCCTTCACGCACCGCCTTAAAACCACTGCAAGCCTTCAATGTGCTTGCAAACGTAAACTCGTCTGGCATTTCTCCTTGTTGTTGCATTTGTTTGAACAGATACAAAGATTTATCACCAAATCCTCCCATTGCATATCCTGCTATCATTACATTCCAAGTTATGAGACTCTTTTCTGGCATTTCATGGAACTTGTTTTCAGCCTCACCAAGTTTCCCACATCTTGAGTACATATCGATAATTGAATTACCTGCAACTGGATACTTTTCAAACCCACTTTTAGCACACAAACCATGAATCTGTTGTCCATTTTCCAGAACACCAAGAATACCACATGCCTTTAAGTTGGTGGAAAAAGTGTATTCATTGGGTCTTACATTTGAGAAGAGCATCCGAGAGAGAAGCAACAAGGATTCTTGAGCATTAGCGTGTTGTAAATATCCACACATTAAAGCCGTCCAGGAAACCACATTTCTTTCAGGCATTTTGTGAAACACTGAGCGAGCCAGTTCCACTCTACTGCATTTCCCGTACATATCAATGAGATCATTGCTTATCATCAAATCAAATGCATAACCCATCCTTAATACAGCTCCATGAACTTGCTTTCCCACATCTAAAGACAAAATCTTAGAACAATTTCTCAGTAGTTCAGCCAACCTTTGTCTCTCATTCATTACAAAAGATGTACCTTGCGGCATCTTCTTACCAGATATCTATAAATCTCTTGTGGAACTCAAAGAAGTTGTCCAAATATTTGTCATCTCATTTGAAACTCCGAAAAATTGTAGTTAAATGGGAATCCAGGTTCAGATATACGACTGTTCTAATTTTTCGCCCCAAGGGTGGTTTGGGTTATATATTATGTAACAGGAGAGATTCAAACTAGTTTCGGTTCACTGAGTCTCCTACCAGCATCAGCCTCTTTCCTTTCAATCTCTTCAAAAAGTCTGATGCACTAAACCTACAAAAGTAGAACTGCTTTAAATATACAAATCTGTTAAGTAGTCCCCTGAATTGTCAAACGACCAGCCTATTTATCAATGAAATGAATAAGTTTTATCATCACATGAATCAGCAGAACAGCAAAACCTATAGATATTACACAATATTATTGATACTGCCATCTATTAACATGTGAATCAATTTATGAAACTACTATTTGGTGATAATATTGAGGAAGCTCCATATTAATATGCAGGTTAAGGTGTAATTAATTTCTGATTCACAACAAAATGTTTTAAAGTCAGAAAAATATTTCCTTTATTGAGTTAATCATGTATGATATTGTGCAACATGATAAGCCCTCCTACCAACTCCAAAACAGTGTATTACATATATGTTCTACCCAAACCTTAAACATATACATATATATAGAGAGAGTGTTAAATGATCAAGAATCTATTATGCTTATGTTCCACATGGTGATCATGTTGAGGTTTAGCCATAGATCAAGGTTCCATTTCAGATATCAGACAATGACAATGCATGTCAAGGGCGCTAGCGCGTGCCCCCGGGGTGATCATTACCACTTGAAGTTTTAGTTAACCAGAAACATCTCAATGATAGACATTCTCAATTAGAAAGTGCAATGTCATAGTCAGAGTGAATTATCTAACCATGTTGAATCAACATGACAGTGAAATATCCTTCACAAAGCTAAAGAATTCATTTAGACACTTAAACAAACACCTTACAGGCAACCATTTTGAATACAGTGAAACATCCTCCACAAATGTAAAACGAATTCATTCGGACACTTAAACAAACACCTTACGGGCAACAACACCAGGATCTTTTATATATGTGCACAAAAATATTAATTCTGTAAATGTATAGTAAAAATTTAAACTAACGTGTACCTATTTTTAGTGATACTTCTGCTATGTTCGAATTATGAATTTGTATTTGCGTCCAACCAAAATGACCCCTTGAAAGACTATGAAATACTTTTTTTATATATAGTGACACAGCATAACATTTATGACTCACCAAACTCTAAAAAAAAAAAAAAGTGAGTTTCATTAATTACTTGAAGCTTACCAAACTTGACACAATGAAGAATGAGTCTCCAAATGCTTTCATGATTTACTAAGCTAGCATTTGGCCATAGATTTCTAAATATTGTTTGGGTGAAAATTTTATCATGTGTTTTGTCATAATTTTTGGGAAACATATTTCATTTTTTTAGCAAAATATGATTTATACTCGTAAATTTTAAAAATTATCAAAACTAACCATAAGTTTGTATTACAAGTCAATTGGATCTTTGTTGCAACAAATAACAAGTAGTGTCCATGACACTGGAGCAATGTGGTAGTTTGGAGTGAGTGCAACAAGCATCATTCCATATATTGTGAAGTAGACAACACATATGACTTTGTTACCTGAGCCGATTGTTCATCATTTTCATCAATAATCATATCATCACTTTCATATTCACTGAATATCTCATCACTACTTTGGCGTTCACATAAAAAATTATGTAATACAACACAAACAACTACTATAGAGGATGTTTTAGTAAAAGATAAAAGTTTGGTATAAAATTTTAATTTTTAAAAGATTTCAACTATTAAATACTAGAAAAAACTTGTATTTGGGAATTTGGGATATTTGTCAAAAATATTTGCTAAATAATAACAAATTGTATGGACAAACACTATTTGCAAAAAATTTCCCCAAATATTACTTGGAAAATCTATTACCAAAAGATCAAATACTTTTTGAAGTAATTGATGTGACTTATCTCAGTCAGAGAATAACAAGTCATTTCTTAATTATAGAATATGATCAAATTACTTTTTGAAGTGATTGACGATATACTATCTCTTTTCTATAAATTTAATAAGATTAAATGTTTGAAAAAGACTAGTATTTTCTTTATTACCGAAGACGATAAAATACAAAATAAATTTTTTGATGTGACTAATAAAACTATATTTTTTTTATATTTGAAAAGTTAAATACCAGTTCGAGAAAGGTGTTTTCTTGATTACAAAAGATCAAATAATTTTTTAAGCATGAGATGTGTGGAGCTTTATTTTAAGTGTGCTACATGTACACACAAAATAAATTAAGGTATTTCTAATATCCTCTATTTCTTTTTCCTTTTTGGTTGTTTTGTAGTCTAATAATATTATTGTTTTGTAGTCTAATATTATACTTATTTCACCATAGTTTAAAATGTATAAATTGCATGTCCTTCACTAAGTTAATAAATATGATGCACGTCACAATCCATGAACGCAATCCTTTTTAAAAGGTTTATTAAAGTGTTTCACTCCCCATTTAAATTTTTTCTTTGTGTTTCTCCTTTATACCTCCGAAAATATTTATTGGGAGGAGTTTGGACTATTTTATATTATTTATCACTTAATAATTGAGGTGTTTATAATCTTAAGAACAATTACTATTAAGGATAAAATGGAAAAAGAGCCTATCTTGAACTTCTAACATAACAAATAATTTAAGATAATTATTTTTATGAATCATGACAGATAATTTGAGACGAAGGAAATACCATTTTAAAAACAATATATTGTTTTAGTTTTACGGAAAATAAATATAGATTATAATTAAAGAGATCATAAGAAATTATTAGTTAAAAAGGTTTTTTGCTTTATTGGTAAAAATATCGAATATGATGACAAACAGAAAATAAAGACAAGAATGAGTTGCTCAGATGGTGAGTATCCATCACCTTCAACTTTAAAGTTATGAATAGTAAATTCGAATCACCAAGAAAGCAAAGGTGAAAACTCCCGGCGAAAGGAGTAAAAAAAAAATCAGTCAATTATTGGTTGTGCAAGAGTTATGAAATGAATTTTTATTGATCCTAGTAGACTAGACTCTACCAAAATAGTACTTTGGATAGTATATATTCTTATGTTAAATTGAGATCTGAATTACAATATTTCAAACTAGTGGATATTGTATAATGTGTTATGTGTTATTTACGTGCGGAGGTGAAGTACAAATTACGAATTTGATCGAATTTAATAATTTTAATTTATTGTAAAAAATTCATCGAATCTGTATAAGGTAGGAGTAGTTTAGAATCTAATATGTTAAAAAGAAATGAATTTTCAATCATAAATTTTAAATTATAATTAGGAAAAACTATGTTCTATAGTCTATACATAGGGTCAAACAAGATATCACAAGTTTAAATTATACAAATACTATTTTTACAAAGACTACATACATTAGATCCTTCTGATCCGATCATCAGTTTCACTAATTTCCATTCTAGTCTTCTGCCTTTAAAAATGGAGTCGTTATAACTCTGACCAACTAGGGGTTGTTTGGTAAGAGTATTAGAAAAATAATATTGATATACAAAATATTTGATATAATTTTATCAATTGTTCGGTTGTAATTTAGTTCATGTATAATTTAATATATTAGTTGGCGTATTGTTTTAAATATACCACCAGGCACCAACAACATGAAATAATTAATTCATGGACACAATACCAAAAAGTCAAAACTATCTTTATTAATTTCCTAGTAACTAACGAAGTATAATTATAAATCCATTACTTTTTAGTTAAATAAATAAATTAATATTATTTATATCCAACTGAACAGTGAACACCCTTAATTAAATATCCACCTTGAAAAAAATCTCATTTCTTAAAGGTGCCTTTCTTAAATATGCAAAAAGATAGATGATGCCACGATGTACCATGTTACTACCATCATCACAACAACTTGACAAGTCACCAACATGGGTTGTGTGACAAATGCATACTGGGTTCCACCCTAAATAGAGGTTTCGAGTTCAAGTCTTGAACGATTCTACAATGTACGATATGTAGATGCGGATCCACATGTGAAGGTAGGGATGCACATGCACCCATTAACTTCAAAAAAAATTATGTATATATACATATATCTATTTTGAAAAACTGAAAGAAACTAAAATATAAATAAAAGTATTCTCATGGAAAGCATAAAAGGCAGTTAGTACTGCTGGTACAAAGCGAGTGTGACCACCCACACGATCGCGGTTCAATTCCAGCTAAATCTGAATTTAGTCGAGTCTTCAATACAGACTCCAAACACCGAATAAAGAAAAACAACTTGAGAAGTCATGCAAAATAATAAATTAACCAAAATTCAAAAGAAAAATATCTACATTAACAAAATAATAATAATCTCTATTATCTATGTGGATCCATCTAACTACTTTTGTTATTTTACAAAAAAATCATAATAGAAGAACTTTTTTTAAAAAAAATTGATACATTGGTGAAAAACTTTTTCCAATCCTATATGGACCACGTTTAATTTGCGTATCAACTATATCTTTCTATCTATGTATTCTATGATAGGTATAACTTGTCCTTTTCCTCTATTTCATTTTTTTATACTAGAGTTTGATTGATTTAAATTTATAAAACGTAGTGTTATTCGGAAAAAAAACTTTTTTTGTCAAAAGAAATTCTTACATAAAACTCAAATTTAAATTAAAAAATTAATTTTATCCACTAAATCATATTCTTTGTTTACCCTCTTTTTTTTAGTCTGTATAAAAAATATATATCTTTTCATTTCTGACAATTTTTTAATTCAATTTTCTCCTTAATATGTTTAAAATTATAAGATTTATATATCTTTAATTAAAACTTTAAAATTTAAAAGTTTTTATTTTTTATTTTTTTATATCAAACAAAAATAAGACAACATTCTTATCTGGAAACATCACTTCATTTATTTTTTGTTGTTATCTAGTGGCTATGCAACTAATAGCAAGTTGTCCAATTTGGCCATTGTTAAGTCTAAAATTTAATAAATGAGGTAGATGTGGAATTTTAATCACATATATGAGACAAAAATAAATGAAAGTTGACAAGTAAAAAAGATTTTGACAAAAATAACTTCTTTACAAGAAAAGAGCCAAAATGTACAAAAATTCAACAGACTATTAACTCCAAGTAGTTAACACTAAAAAAAGTAAAATATAATTTCTCTTCGTACTCGTTAACTGTCTTAATTTATATGATATCATTATACTAAAAATGAAAAAGAGAGAAATAAAAATATTTAAAAATAGACTCTACAGAATTAAAAAAATAAATAGACAGAGGTAGTATTTTTTACTTTATTCAAGTTAAAAAAAACTAAACTAGTATTCCTCCATCCTATCTGAATTTATGTGTCACTTATATCTCTTATAAATGATTCAAATTTTATGAATTTTGAGTAATATTATAAAATACATATTGTTTGCAACGAATTTTAAAGTGACAGAAAATAAATTACAATCACAAAAAAACATGAAGAAACATAATTNTTCTTTACAAGAAAAGAGCCAAAATGTACAAAAATTCAACAGACTATTAACTCCAAGTAGTTAACACTAAAAAAAGTAAAATATAATTTCTCTTCGTACTCGTTAACTGTCTTAATTTATATGATATCATTATACTAAAAATGAAAAAGAGAGAAATAAAAATATTTAAAAATAGACTCTACAGAATTTAAAAAAATAAACAGAGGTAGTATTTTTTACTTTATTCAAGTTAAAAAAACTAAACTAGTATTCCTCCATCCTATCTGAATTTGTGTCACTTATATCTCTTATAAATGATTCAACTTTTATGAATTTTGAGCAATATTATAAAATACATATTGTTTGCAACGAATTTTAAAGTGATAGAAAATAAATTACAATCACAAAAAAACATGAAGAAACATAATTTTATTGATAAAGATTGCGGATATAATTTTGTTCCTCCCTTGATTCTACTCTCCTAAGATTTATCCATGATTCGAGGGTCGTTAGTGGCGTATTTCTCGAATTAGGATGATTTAGATTTGACCTTTATATGAATATTCCATGACTTTTGTGGAATATTCGAGATCTTGATCTTTAAAAATACCCAAGAGTTTATGGGATATTTCAGATGTCTTTTAAGAGAATTTTGTACCATTTATATAGGCGTGAACTAGGATTTAGGGTTGAGTACCCTCCAAGAATCCTAATTTGAGTTGAACACAATTTGTAGAGTCCACACTCAAATTGAACACATCTTATAGAGTCCCACAAAATTTCAATGTCTACACATATTTTTTTATTCATATTAACTTGAAAAAAAATTGTTTTTGATAGTTACTTTTCGTATTATTTCTAAATATGTAAATTTTATTTCTAAAATATTATGTTAATCTGATACAATTTAGCTTTAAAAATTAGTCAAATTAACTCTTTAACAAGCAAAAATCACGTAAATTGAGATGGATGAAATAATACTCCCTCTATTTCGATTTATTTATAATATAGTGACTACACACATAATTTAAGAAATAAAATAAAATAAAACTGAATCTTGTGATCTTAAATTAAATATATGTCAAATATATTCAACTTAATTTTATTGATTTAAACATGTCACATAAAAATTTAATACTAAACAATTATTAAAAAGATTAAAAAGATAAGTTATTATTCAAAACTGACTAAAATAAATAAATAAGACAAACAAATTAAAACCGAGTGGCACTTTTATATTAAATGATTTACCCATTGAAAAGTACTTACTATTCAAGTCAATCAAAATGAAAAAAAGAGAGAGAACAGAAAGAACAAATGTACATATATTATTAAGAAAATTTTAACAAAATTTCTCTTCTAAATTCATAGTTTTTTTTTCTTCTTTTCAAGAAATTGAAGATGGCAGGAGGAGGAATTGCTTCAATTGGTGTAAACAAAGAAAGAGCTGAAAATTACAATGGAAAACTCACTCTTTATGTCATCATAGCATGTATTGTTGCTGCAGTTGGAGGTTCACTCTTTGGATATGATATTGGAATTTCAGGTGATTAATTATGATAATTATTGGAAAAAATTATTGTAATTTTAGTTTATAAATTGATGATGAAATAATAGAACTTTTCCCTTTTTCCTTTTATAGAATTGGAAAAAGATGAATTACTAATATGTTGTTCGGATTTTTCAAAAATGTTAGTGTACATGTGTTAAATTTTTCATGTTTTTACATGTTTTAAGGATCTGACACGGTGCAACCACATGATATGAGTAATGAGTTTAATCCACCCATTTTAAAAAGAGCTAAGAAGAGCTTTTCCTTATCTTTTTATGCTATGTGGTAGGAGACTAGGAGGAGGCTTCTAGAATTGGAAGAAGATGAATTATTGTTATATTGTTCAGATTTTTCAAAAATGTCATCATGCTCGTGTCAAATCCTTTAAAAATTGTAATTTCTTATGGATTTGTGCACGGGGTGGCAGTATTTTTGAAAGATCCGAACAATGTGTTCAATTGCACTCCTTGTTTGGAAAAAGGGGCTCAGTCCTGTGCTCGGATTTTTCAAGAATGTCATCTCACCCGTGTCAAATTCTCTAAAAAGTATGCATTTTTATGAATCCGACACGAATGAGGTGACATTTTTGGTAAATTGGAGCAATGAATTATACCTAATCCTCTGGAACTTCCACTATTATCGAAAAAAGAAGGTGAAATAACAAAGATTAAAAAGTGGCAAATTGTAACTAATAAGAACAGAAAATGGATCAGAAATAAATTTTCCTTTTGAAAATTTTAAAAGGAAAATTCAGCTTGTTATAAATGTGCACAAATGCACGGTAAGGCTGTGTACAATAGAGCCTTGTGGTCTGGCCTTTCCTCGCACTCTACGAATAGTGGGAGTTTAGTGCACCGAGCTGAGATTTTATAATGTTTGTAGATTCTCAACTTATAGAGTGAAAAGACTACTTCATAATTTTGTTTAATTGTATGATCATTTTCAGCATTATCATGGACTGTGTGACCATCTCATTTAAAATTACGAACGTATGCCTGTTTTCATACCATGTTGAATTATTGTGTGACTGTTTTGTCTTAAGAGTTTAAAAATGCCACTTTAATCATGTCAAATCCTTTAAAAAGTACATACTTTTGAAGGATTCGACACGAGTGAAGCTGTATTTTTTGGAAAATTCTAGCATGAATTACACCTGCCCCTCCGGCAGACTGGGCTGGATGGCTATGACTACTCTACAGTTAGTCTCTGGAACTTCTTGAACTTCCATTTGAAGAGTAAACGAACTGCGTCATTAATGTTGAAATGTTCGACTAATTTCATCTAAAGCTTAGAGATTCAAACGAAGGACTTCTGTTATCTGTTTGTTTGCTTTGATACTATGTTGAATTTAATGTGTGACCATCTAATCTGAAACTATAAATTGTTAGAGGACAGACACTTATTTACTTAAATATATCTTCGTTGCATGCAAGATAACAGGGGGAGTGACATCGATGGATGAATTTCTTCGACGATTCTTCTACTCTGTATACCTAAAGAAGCAGCACGTCCACGAAGACAACTATTGCAAGTATAATAACCAAGTTCTTGCTGCATTTACCTCGTCTTTGTACATGGCTGGTTTAGTTGCATCTCTGGTAGCATCTCCTATCACAAGGAACCATGGACGTCGTGCAAGTATAATATGCGGTGGCATTAGTTTCTTTCTTGGAGCAGTTCTTAATGCCGCTGCTATCAACCTTGGCATGCTTCTTTTCGGACGAATTATGCTAGGTGTTGGCATTGGCTTTGGCAACCAGGTAATTCACCTTGAAATTTAGCTGTTACGTGTTCCTATTCTGTTATCTGTTTACAACAATAAGTACGCCTCAATCCCAAGCAAGTTCAGACCAGTTATATGAATCCTCACCGACCATGCCAGCTATATTAAGTTATTTATACAAAAAATAAAAGATGGATTACCTTCAATAAGCATAGATTTTTATAAAGAACTTTCTTGAATCACACATGTTTGTCTTCTCGTAAGACTGAGAGAAATGAATAAGTATGAAATTGGAAAAAGAATCAAATCACATTGCCTCGTGTTCGAGACAATTTTTAACACTATCACTGTATCTTAGCATGTTATAGCAAGGTAGCATGCCTTGTTTTCAGCATACTAATATACAATTACTTGTAATATAGGTGATTGGATAGTACGTGAATTCTTTTATACTGTCAGTGTATACAAGTTAAACTCATAAAAGTTACTCGGAACTTTTTAAAGATAAATGTTTCAACTCTGTGTCACTTCTTGAAGGCAGTTCCGTTATATTTATCAGAGATGGCACCAGCACACCTAAGAGGATGTCTGAACATGATGTTTCAATTAGCAACAACGCTCGGAATCTTTACAGCAAACATGATAAACTATGGAACAAGTAAACTCCATCCATGGGGATGGAGACTTTCATTAGGCTTAGCAGCAGCGCCGGCTTTCGTTATGACAGTGGGAGGCATGCTTCTTCCCGAGACACCGAACAGCTTAATAGAACAAGGAAACAAAACTAAAGGAAGACGTGTTTTAGAGAGGATAAGAGGAACCGAGAATGTAGACGCAGAATTCGAAGACATGGTGGATGCAAGTGAATTAGCACGTTTGGTTAAGCATCCATTTAGAAACATTCTTAAAAGGAGAAACAGGCCGCAGTTAATTATGGCGATTTTGATGCCGACATTTCAGATACTTACAGGCATTAACATCATACTTTTTTATGCCCCAGTATTGTTTCAGAGTATGGGGTTTAAAAGATCTGCCTCTCTGTATTCCTCTGCTTTGACTGGTGCGGTTCTTGCTTCATCTACACTTGTATCGATGGCCACTGTCGATAGATGGGGTCGAAGAATTCTTCTTATTACCGGTGGAATCCAAATGATCATTTGCCAGGTAAAGATTTTCTACTTACTTCTTCCACTTTTACGGACTGTTATCTGTAATTCTTTTCGTCAGGCAAGAAACTCGCCTAAGGAAAGTAGAAATCTATGCAAACTAACCAAATCTTTCGGGAAGGAAATTGGCCTTTTCCCTTCTCCTTTCTATAGCAAAAAAGAATGTCATCATTTTGTTCGTTACCTGAACAAGTACATCCAACCTTTCACCTTGATTCACAATCAAGAACGACAGGACCTAAGTCTCACATTGCTTGATCTTTTTAGAATTTCTGAAGTACATCGATCTTCCGCCTTGTATAGTTATCTATCAGTAGTAAAAGTTTTTTCACTGTCACTATATAGAAGTTAAGTATAATGCATAAACAAACACTCAAACTTTGCCTCAGCTGACAAGTAAGCACTCCAACTTTGTGAGTGCACATCTAGAGTCCTCAACTTGGTCTCAACTGACAACTAAACACTCCAACTCGTCCCCACTGTGTCTCGTGGGCACCCAACACTAACGTGACACATAAATTTTATAGGTGTCTAGATGATCATTTTGTAAGTTGGAATGTTTAAGTGACGCAATGGAGATGAGTTCAGGTGTCATAAATCNGATAGATGGGGTCGAAGAATTCTTCTTATTACCGGTGGAATCCAAATGATCATTTGCCAGGTAAAGATTTTCTACTTACTTCTTCCACTTTTACGGACTGTTATCTGTAATTCTTTTCGTCAGGCAAGAAACTCGCCTAAGGAAAGTAGAAATCTATGCAAACTAACCAAATCTTTCGGGAAGGAAATTGGCCTTTTCCCTTCTCCTTTCTATAGCAAAAAGAATGTCATCATTTTGTTCATGACCAGACCTGAACAAGTACATCCGACCTTTCGCCTTGATTCACAATCAAGAACGACAGGACCTAAGGCTCACATTGCTTGATCTTTTTAGAATTTCTGAAGTACATCGTTCTTCCGCCTTGTATAGTTATCTATCTGTAGTAAAAGTTTTTTCACTGTCACTATATAGAAGTTAAGCGTAATGCTATACAAACACTAGAACTTAGCCTCAGCTGACAAGTAAGCACTTCAACTTTGTGAGTGCACATCTAGACTTCTCAACTTGTTCTCAACTGACAACTAAACACTCCAACTCGTCTATGTCTCGTGGACCTCGGACACTGACGTGACACATAAATCTTATAGGTGTCAAGATAATCATTTTGTAAGTTGGAATGTTCAACTAACTGTTACTTTTATCAAAAAAAAAAAAAAGTTGGAATGTTCAACTAACGCAATGGAGATGAGTTGAGGTGTGAGGTGTCATAGATCTACATACTCAAAGTTTGAGCGTTTACCTATCACCTGAGGCCAAGTTTTGTCACTGTCAGTATATAGAAGTTAAATTGATCGGTTATATCATATGAAAGATAATTTGCTATCCTTATTACAGGTTATTGTTGCGATAATCTTGGGACTCAAATTTGGTAGTGACAAGGAGCTATCAAGAGGTTACTCGATTATAGTAGTTGTTTTCATTTGCCTCTTTGTAGCTGCATTTGGATACTCATGGGGGCCTCTTGGATGGACAGTGCCAAGTGAAATTTTCCCCTTAGAGACAAGATCAGCAGGCCAAAGTATCACAGTTACTGTGAATTTGTTCTTCACATTTGCAATAGCACAATCTTTCCTCTCACTTTTATGTGTTATGAGGTTCGGGATTTTCCTATTTTTCTCCGGTTGGATTGCTGTCATGACAATCTTCATCTATCTCTTCTTGCCCGAAACAAAGGGAGTTCCAATTGAAGAGATGATGCGTCTTTGGGAAAAGCATTGGTTCTGGAAGAAAATCGTCTCGGAGGATCAACAAGCTAAAAAGACCAATGGACTCAATCATGCTTGAAGTTGAGGTACATTTTTAACAATGTGAAAGGTGAATACAAAAATCTATCTTGTTCATGTAGAATTATGGTCTTCTGTATGTATATGCAAAAGTGTAAACTTTATTTTTTAAGAATGTCACTTTCTATTGTAGCAATACTTCAATTCCAACATCTCGTCGTCTGACATGTTTAAGACCACAAGACTGAAACGATATTTTGATATGTTATACACCTCGATCTTTAATTTATGACTACAAGATTTTAAAGTCTTCATTACTTTTTTGGGGGCTTGCCTTGGGTTTCGCCTAGAAACTATCCTTAAAAACGTTCACTAGAACGTGAATATATCACTAGTTAAATATTTCCTATGATGAGACCGTCAAATCAAATATATTCCTCAACAAAATTATATAAACAGTGCATATATTTTTTTGTGCGTGTTAATTAGTATATGATTTTGTTGGAATTTGGACATTTTCTTTCAAAGAACTTTACAGGACCATTCATAATAACATGGAGGAACAATTTCTATAGTCTCACCATGATCCAATCACTTTTTAGCATTTAGAAGACACTCAACAAGAATTAGACAATTTTCTTAGTTTTTGTCACGACCCAATTAAGGATCATGACCGGCGCTAAGGGGAAGAATCTCAAAGCAAGCCTCACCAGAATTTTACAGAAAGTCGAGCAGAGTTTCCTTTGTTTTTAGGCCTATCCTGAATTTTTCCTGTCTCATAATTTTATAACACAACTAATAGCAATTATAAACCACCATATAATATCCATCAATGATCAAATTGTCACGCAATAAAACCAATTCATCTCCAAATTACGGAAAAAGTTCCAAACTAGTCACTTGACTACAATTCGAAGGACTAATCTTGACTCAAATCAAAAGAATGACAAATGGAGCGACTCTAAGAGTTTTTAAAAGAAACTAAATAAACATAACAAATCAATAGCTCTCTTGCCATGCGAAGCAATGCGGGGCTCGCCAGATGCTACCAACTCACACGCTAGTTAATGAAATCCTCTTCAATACCACTTGAATTCTCTGTAAAAACAAATAGCGAGGAGTGAGATGCTAGCTCAGTGAGTAATAATACTTAACCACAACCATTTTAATGAGGGACAAGTCAGAAAATATGCTAGTGTAACAGTCATGATGATGAAACAATGCTCTTTCAGAAACAATAACAATATTCAACCTTAGGTGCCTCATATAAGCAAAATCAATGTAAATACATAATAGCAAACTCAGAAAAAGAACATTTTCATATCAAATCTTATAGCTGGGAGGTTTCCAAGGATGAATCATGTAATCAGTGTGGTCTTCTCTTTAAGAAGTAACCAATAACAGTGAACTCCTCATAAAGGAGTTAGTTATTCATAACAGTAGATCCCTACTCGAGGGATATCAGTAACAGTATACTAGTATTACCTTCCCACTAGCAAGGGCTTGATCAGTAATCAGAACTACAAGGTGCACCAGGTCTAACGAACCCGCTGTTAGCTACGGGATTAATCAAGGTCTACTCCTATTTATACTTTTCTTATAATCTATAAAAGCATTTCAAAATCAGATAGAACATTTATATCTTATCAATCAGAACATTTCAAAGTTTAACAATCACCTGTCAAAATACTATTTCTCAAATAAGTGTAAAACCTTTTCAATATCAGTAATCATATCTTGTAAGAATGAGATCATTTCAAATGATCTTTTCAGTATCATATCCAGTAAAAGACTTGTTCCACATGCAAGTTTAAAACATTCAGTAACACATTTGCTTTATAAACCATGTGAAAGTCATGCAAGTTATAAAACATCAATTGTGGTAAGATTACTACTCACAGTACTTGTGTTGAGTTACCAAGCTTGCCACTCGATTACTCCGTACGAATTCCTTTGGTCAATCTATAATCACATTCATAATAATTACGTGTTAACTCCTTCATTTAGGTAATTCATACTACATTAAAAAAAAAATCCAGCCCTAGAGGTTTCATGGTTGATTCAAAATCTGCCTAATCACTTAATTAGTGCTTTAATCACACACATTAGTCTCTTCTTGGTCAATTCTCGCTGTAAAAAGATCAACCTAACCTTACTGCCCAATTACTCTTATTGCATATAAGCCCAATACCAAAGTTTACAGTTAAAATCATTGACTATATTCACTTGGTTCATAAGAATGAAATAAATTTCCTCTTTTTCTTCTAAACCCATGTTTCTTAACTTCCCAATTCCCAATCTTATAGTCATGGAAGATACAAATTCAACCTTTAGACTAAGTTAAGAAACTTACCTTATTCTCGTTCTTCTTCTTCTTCTTCCACCTCTCTCTTTAGTTTGAGAGCTAAGGCTTTCAATTTAAATTTATGTTTCTCCTTCGTTCGTTCGTTCGCGCACTATAGAACAAGAAGAGTCCTTTTTTTTCTTTTGATCGCTGAAGTTGCAGCTTGCTACTGCTTCTGTTAGGGCTTTCANCCCCCCCCCCCTCCCCCACCCCTTTTTAATTTCTGATCTTTTTTTAAAAAAAAAGAGAGCTAAATGACAATTATGCCCTTATTTTAATATAGGGTATTACAGTTTTTCGTGTGTGAGTACTTGAATTTTTTGATGATATGGATTTCGAACTCTCTTTTTGCATAAATCTTTTCAAAACTCTTGGTAATGACATGTGGGAACAATACTTTTTGTCTCATCATATCAAGATCTACACCACTTTTTTAACATTTAAGGGCCACTTAACAGGAATTAAGTGATTTTCTTAGTTTTTTGTGTGGATTAGTACATAAATTTTTTGATGATTTGAAATTTGGGCCTTTTTTGCAAAAATTTTACAGGACCCTCCGTATTGACCTCATGGAACAATACCTATCGTCTCACCATGATCCATTCTACTTTTTTAGCATTTAGCGGCCACTCAATATGAATTAAACGATTTTCTTAATTTTTCATGTGTGTTAGTACATGAATATTTTGGTAATATGAATTTCGGGCACTTTTTTGCAAAAAACTTTACAGGATCCTCCATAATGACTTGTGGGAATAATGTATATAGCCTCACCATGATTCACGCCTTTTTTAATCATTTAGGGGTCACTCAACAAAAATTAGACAATTTTCCTAGTTTTTCATGTGTGGTAGTACATGAAATTTCAGCAATATAAATCTCGGGCACTTTTTTGCAAAAAAAACTTTATAGGATCCTCCGTAATGACCGAGAGGAATAATACATATGCCATCACCATGATCCCCCACCTTTTTTAATCATTTAGGGCCACTCAACATGAATTAGACTATTTTCTCAATTTTCGTGTGTTGTATTACATTAATTTTTTGGTGATATGAATTTTGATGATTTTTTATTTATTTTTTTGCAAAAACTTCATAGGACCCTCCATAATGACTCGGGAAAAAAAATACTTACAGCCTAATCATGATCCACACCACTTTTTTAGGATGTTAGGAGCTACTCAATAAGAATTAGATGATTTTCTCACTTTTTCGTGTGTAGTAGGTAGTTCATAATATTTTGGTGATAAGTATGTTGAGAGGTTTCTTCTTCTTTTTTTTTGCAAAATTTTTACAGGATCCTTCATAATGATTTGGGGAACAATATTTATAGCCTCTACAGAATCCACACCACCTTTTTTAGAATTTAGGAATTACTTAACATGAATTAGACAATTTTCTCAATTCTTTCGTATATTAATATCCATAAAAATTTTGGAATATGTTTTAGAGACTCTATTTGATTTCAAATTTTTGTGCATTTACTTATGAAGAACTAGTAAATAATACTCATTATTTCCTATGGACGAACATCATTTTAAAATAAAAAAATAACAAAAATACTCCCTTTGACTCAGTTTATATGACTTATTTTTCATTTTAGTCCTTCTCAAAAGAAATTGATATATTTCTATATATTAAGTAACAATTTAATTTTAAAATAACTATTTTATATTTAATAAAATGATTTATACCCACATAAATATTCATCACTTATTTTAGAGCACAAATTTAAAAAATCTATTTTTCTTTTTTTAAAAGTTTTTTGTTAAGTCAAAGTAACTCATATAAAATGAGAGGCCGGACGGAGAGAGTTGGTAGTAATTCATAAATTTTTAGAATGTGTGTGATGAGTGATGACTTTATTTGACCTGTGTTTGTAGATTCTTTTCACTCCTCAAAACCCCAAAGCAAGGCCTTTCATTCCCAAAGTTGTTAGCAAAATTACTTGAAAATGGCCATTAACACTGAATGTACTTCTCCTTCTCCTCCTCCTCCGAGGATCGGTAAGATCGGGCCATACACGGTTTTCATGACCCCTCCAGCCACACCCAAATCCGGTTCTACCGAGCTACCACCACCAGTTCAGCTGCAACCGGTTCAAACACCACCGGTTCAGGTGGTCGATAAGTCATGTCCGGTTTGGTCTCCTCCAATGCAGTATGATAAACCCTCTCACTCTTCTTTTGGGTTTTTCTGGAACGCTGTCGCTAAAGTTCAAAATGGTACCTTTTTTGTTTTGCCCTATCTTTTTAAAAAGATTGTAACTTTATTCTATTCTAGATTTTCAGATCTTGATTTCATGAATATTGTTCCTTTTTCCAGTTTGTGTTACTTAGTTTTTGCTGTACTGATTTCTAATTTGTATATGGATTTTTATAGCTCATGCGAGTTTGGATGAACAAGTGGCATACTGGTTTGGATTGAATCAGTCGAAGTATCAGTGGGCATTAGATGATTACTATGAGAGCAAAAATATTGTAAGTTTTAAGTTTGTTTCTCAAATTTGTTGAATTTCTTGTTTGGTGTTGTTGGGGTAAGGTTTGGAATTCAGAGGTGGAGCCAGGATTAGGAGTTTGGGGTATCTAGTGTGGAAAGTGTTTTCATGGTCTAATCGTTACCACAGAGCCGTCAAGTCAGTTTTTAGGAGTTCACAAGTTAATATACATATATAGTTATTCAATTTTTCAATACAAATACAGAATCTACAAAAAAGTTACTAGCCTAGCTCCGCCCTTAGTTTGGATATTATAGTTACAAGTTCATGCAATTTTGAAGTGATATTTATCTGGTTTCTACTTTATGATCAAGTAATCTTTAAGGTTAAGTATTGTCTTCTATAGTTTGTGTCACAGAAATCATCCGCTTGCTCTTACCTGGAGATGCTTCTTTTTTTCTAGTTAGCACTCTTAACTTTACCTCTTACTGTGGTACAGATTATGTTAATCATTGCAACAACAATTGTTTACAGATGTGGATCAAGGATATATAAACTTTAAATTTAGTCTTCACTAGATTTTTTTCCTACAGTTCCTCTGCAGTTTTGCCTCCTTCATGTCATTTCCTTTCTAGGATCATGTACCTGTAGATTATGACTTCAGATTTTAGTTTGTTCTTAGGCATAGAGGAAAAAGAGTCCTAATTAATACAACGTGGTGGTGCGGTCTTTTGCTGCAACTAAAAAGGTTTTATTTAGGATGAAGTCCTTGCTGGTGCTTTCCAGTTACAATCCCCTACTTAAATCTCTTGAAAGTTGTCACGACTCAATATCTGGTCGAGCCGTGACTGGCAGTCTAGCACCCGATGCCTTGACTTTACCAAGAAAACTTTCTTGGCCTTTCTACTCCTTAAATTCAAAACACTATGCAACCCAATGTAGTTCTTAAAGAAAACTGAGAATGTAAAATGATAAAGATGTTGTTCTTTCTTTCTTTTCTGAAACTGTAACGCTTTATGGAAGAAGTTTAAGTAGATGGTTGAGAGCTTCCCATGTAGTTGTGCAGACTGTTGCTAGCCTACCTATGTTATAGTGACATCTAACATCTGGGGACCACGAACATTGATCACTTTGTTATACACCTCTTTTCAAGAAGAAAATGGTAGGTAATGAAATGTTTGCTTGAGGTATTACAGGGCCGTGAAGAATTACTTGTGCTGTGCATAAATGTGGTGGGCTTCCAATAAACAGCCTAAAGGACATACATGTTTTTGGGCGCTGTATTGTTCACGAACTCTTTAAGTCTAAAGTTATATAGTATACTTCATTTGTCTTGAGGTATCTGTGTCAGCTGGTGTGCAATGTGCATGGATTCTTCAAAATTGGAAAATTTAGCAAAGAGGTGCTTGATTTTGTACCTGATACTATCCCATACACACTTGTAAGCAACTCTGTGAAACACAGCTAAGAAATTAATGTGGAATTTGGTATCTACTGTCATGGTAGAGAAAATTGGGGATGGGTAGAGAGGAAATATTGATTGCGGATGCTAATAACTTTCACCAAGAACATAATTAATGTAAGTTTTACACCAGCGACTGTCTTTGCTAGGAGCTCATTCCACTTCCATTTCATGAATGTTCTTCTTCAGCTCTCATAAGGTTTGTTTTTGCTTCGAAGTGTTGATTTTATGTTTTACTCCAGCCACTGAAATTTATTCAAATGGTTAAGATACCATGCCACTTTGATCTTCATATCCTTTTCTTTTGGTGGCGTGATTATGGGAAGATGATGCTGATTCTTGCAGATTTTGGGGTAGGGGTGGGGTAGGAGCTCTTATGGGTTTTTTGGTAAGATAAGATGAAGTTATGCTTCTTATGTTGTAGTACCTCCATTTTAGTTTATATGGCAGTGTAAAGAGTATAAGAAAAAAGACTTTTGGCACATATCAAAGGTAATGTTTGAACTTGTGGTCACAAACATGTCATCATCGGAGACATGTTTTTGTTTTCTTTAGCATTTATTGGGTTTTGTTTAATAAAGGATCTAAGAAGCTACTTCCTATCTCAAACAAATATTGTAATTGGAAGTGTATATGACATGTTTTTGTTTTCTTTAGCATTTATTGGGTTTCGTTTGATAAAGGTTAAAGAATTGCCTCGTTCCATAGAGTTAGAAACTGACGTTTAACTGGTCAGGAATTTTCTACATGAATCATTAGTTATCTGAAAACTTCCTAATGTTTGAATGATGAATGCAACATGCTCTAAATTGAGAGCATGATAGGCAGAGTTCTGGCTTTGGTGCCTGCTTACATTTCCTTCTAATTCTACCTTTGATTGATTTCCCTACACAGAATCACAAATAGTATGTTCAGAACTTAACTAGGCAAAGTATGTTTTCTTCCAAAAAGGAAAATTACATTTTCATTTGATAATAGCATACCTAGTGTAATTCCGTGAACGGAGTCTGGAGAGTGGTGTTTATGCACCTTACCCCTATCTTGTGAAGGTATGGTATGACTCTCGTGGGGTGCCACAATGGCCATCACAAAAATAAATACTGAAATGTTACTAATAAATCAGGCTGAGGCAAACATTGATACCGATTTAAATCGGACCTGCAAATCTAAAGTCCATGAAATGCAGTGGTTATACTTTTTGGTGTATTTGTAACTCGTACTCATTGTCAGATCACTTTTAATTGCTCTGTGAGACGTTTGTTTTTGGCTTTTTTGTTGTTGCTTATTTATTAAATAAATGTTTTGTGCACAGAACCAGGCCGAAGAAAAAGCAAAAGTCGTAGCTAGTAAATTAGAGAATGTATGATATGCCAAAGGAGAAGGTATAAAATCTTGTCAGGATGTGCTATCTCTTGTTGCTTCTAGTGCTATTCCTGCACGGTATGCATTTATGTGTGATTGTCACACATTACTATGTCGTGTTGTGTGGTGCAGCAGCTAACAATGCTGCTTGTGAAGTTATTGATGTTATCTATTACAATATGTATCTATGTACTTTTGTTACTGGTAGAAAGTTTCTTTCAGTAAGAGATTTTGTTGTTTCTACTCATCATTTTGGTGTCCTATTCACTACTGCTGTTATTGCGAATAATTTGGAGGGAAGCACCCAACGTTAAATCAATTTTGTTTCCTTTTGATAAATGAATAATCAAAAGCATCTTTCAGTGAATAATTTGTAACACGCACATCTATTCATTACTTGCTTGTATAATTTGGTTATGTTACACTAATTCATTTGAAACGTGATAAGAAGCTAAAGACGTAACCTTTGACCTCCCTCCCTCTGCTAGAATTTGCTTTTTTAACATCAAATCATAAGAACTTATGAATCTAGTGATGTTATATGTAGCAAAAACACTAAACCTATGTGTAAGCAAACAAATTTTATCCCATCACCAGTCCAAATGCTTTCTGCATAGCTGTTGTTTGCACACAACTAAGGCTAGCCAATTAATCTTTCATCATATGCATGTGTTATTTTGTTGGTGATGGGTATTGTAGAGTTAACTGCAATGATGTTGCTATTGGTGGTGCATTGCCTATTTATCTTTCTCACTCAGGAGCCAAAATGAACACGTCTGCTACCTACTATACTAGACCTTCGATCAGGCATGAATTGGAACCAACACCACTGCATTGCGCTCGAATAGTTGAGCAACTGCTGACCAACAATTTTCGCGCACAAATATAGATTCATTCCTCGTACCTGGTCCAGCCTCACAACCTTTAGCGAGTTGTTAATAAGTCAGTCTTGTTTGGTAAGACAAAATTGAACAAAGAAGAGATTGCTCGATTGGAACAACAGCCAACAAAGCACGTAATTACATTGATAGTATTGTGGTGTTGGTGCCCGATGACGGCATTAATGGAGATGATCACGAATCCGACTAGAAAGGACGAAAAACTTTATATCAATTATAGCTCAACATTCTGTATCATAGTTGGATAGTTTCATTGACAAACACACACTGCAAATTACGTAGTCACACTTCATAACCCTGTGATATTTAATATCATCACACCAAACAACCACTCAGTCTGTCATTTTGCATCATACCAAATGACACCAAATTAATAGAAGAAACTCCAGATCCTCTCAAGTAATCTCACAGGCTCTAATAGACAAACTTGGATAGGCAACACATTCAACAGTAGCGTAGCCAACTAACTATAATAGACTGTTTCATTTTTGCTAATTGTGATGCACACAATCTCGACTAATTACATGGGGTACCTGCTACCTTTCAAAAACATAGACATTTTCTTGGATAGATGGAAAGAAATAACTTACATTTCTCTCTTCACCTCTACCCTACATTTTGCCATCATGAAGCAGGGTAAAACACAGTTACAAAAAAAGTCATATGAACCCTTCCATAATACAAAACCTACACAAACGATCATTGCTACAAACCCACACAGCTATTTTTATTTTGGTTTGTTCATTCCTAGGAATCAAAGAGGGGTGGTTATTGCCACTATGATGAGTTTACATGATTTTTATTAACCAAGAAAAGAACCAGAAACTCTTAAGACATGCGGAAGTATGTTCTCATAGTTAGGAGTTCATTAGATTGTCTTTTCAGAGAAGCTAGAGCATATAATTCGTTACAGTTGAAACAACTGAATACTACACTTGAATAACTCGAATCACAAAACATACAGCCTAGCACATTCATAGCTTAAATATTGAGATTTCTTATGAGGATCCTGCTATATATTGCTCTAGCAGTAGAGACAATCCTTCATCAATCTCATGACTGTATGATAGGCTTCTGAATGGACCTACCACAACACACCCTTTAAAGACTCTACATTACCCATATAACACCAAAAATTTCCAGATATCCCTTGCAATTTTTGTTGAGGGGCTAATTTTTTTGGATGAAGCAATAAAATTTCATTCAAAAAGCATCAAGAAGAGATGCATACCAAAAACTTCCAAACTAAAGACACTATTATCTTCCCATATAGGCATATACAATAGTTTTTTTGAGGGTCTCATTTCAACAATGGTATATTAAATATTACGAACAACATCACTCCCCACGTCGATGCATATAATATAAACCAGCATTTGACTAAACTATGCAAGCAAAACTGTTCTGCTAAACCTTGCAAGCAAACCTCTCTGCCCGAAGATTGGAAGAAAAAGCTACGGTTCAATTGAAAAACATCAATAAACACGCAAGCACTTGTATTATTACATCGTGTCCATACTGGGTTAAAGGATTACATAGTCTAGCAAGTAATAGTAATGATTCAACATCCAATACCCGAGGTAACCTATTAGAAGCAACACTAATTATTTTTTTTTCACAAGCTTATCTAGGTAGAGTAAATGAGGTAGCTGTACAATGTAGGAGAGCTTCGATAATCGATAATCGATTATCGACTCTAGACAGGAGGTATATTGGAAAAAGAGAAACCTTTATAACCCTTGTAAGCATAGTATGCAATCCTTGTATAGTAGAACCCTGGTATAAACAGAACTCCACCGAGTACAGCAAAAAAAAGCCCTGCATTACAAACATTCTCTTCAAATAACAAGACATGCCCAAAAAAAAGACCTAATTATAAACCCTAGAGATAAATCAAAATCGAAATCAGATGAGTAAAAGTGAGCTGAAGAGGATTAGGGAGTTACCATGAGCTGTATCGCCACCGACCTTATTGATTGCCATGAAAATACCTAGAAAAATAGCGAGGGTACCAAATACAAGAAGGGAAACAGCAAGAGCGATCTCTTTAATGGGTCCACGATTGTTATCGGCATGAGAACCTTCCATCATCATATCCTCATCGGAAATTGAGAAAGCATGATCGACATACGCCATTGAAACAAACACTATTTCTTTGTAATGCTTGAAGAAGAAGAAGAAGAAGGGTTAGTGGGAAATGCCTTTTTCAGCAGAAACAGAGTTAGGCTAAAGAAGAAGGAGTCTTTGCGTGTGTGGGTCGACCTTTCTATTGTTTTTTTGTTTATATAATATTCCAATATAGACTAATTGTCAATACAACTATGCTAACCTATGGGTAACAATGATCCAAACAGAGTATAATAGATTTGAGTCCTAAATCGACTTTGATACCTAGGTATGAAAAAGTTTTTGATAAGTTCGAATAGGGTGTACAGGGCGTGAATTCAAAATAATCGGGTCCCAATGTAGATATTGGACATCGAATGAAAAGAAAAAACCCTTAGTCCTTATGGACTACTATTTAACCTTTATTCACCTACTACATTGAACACTAATCCAATTCATTTTAGTCTATTCTCATTCACTACTTGATTAATTTGGATTTTGTTTTATTATACACACATGGATACATAAATAAAGGGGGAAAAGGACAAATATACCCTCAAACTTTACGATTCAGATTTGATATACATATTTATCATTTCCGTTAGTATTTACTGATTTTTTTTAAAAAAAAATCAAAAATGCCACTACACCAACATGAGTTGTGGTGCAATGGTGAGACTAATTCACCCTTAATCAAAGGTCTCGAGTTCGAGCCCTGGGTATGGAGAAAATCTTATTGGGAGCGTCACCCCCGAATGGGCCCTGAAGTGCGCGATCCGGATTTAATCGAGGCTCCAATGTGGACTCCGGACACCGAGTGGGAAACCAAAAAAAAAAAGGATCATTTGCCCTCTTGATATTTTTTTTAATTAAAAAAATCTCAAATCACTGACAAGAGTTGTGATAGATTGATAAGTACTACCTCATTCTTAACCCACGTTTTCCCAGTGGGATACCAAAATAAAAATACATCCATATTCCATTTCTCTACTTCACTCACATTGCAATTTCAATCACCAAAAACACTTTGCACTCATATTAACTTATTTCCTCTACTTATAATACACTGGAAACTAAACTTTTTCCCATACTCATAGAAACAAAAAAAGAACCTTGGCTGAATTACATAGACACAAATGCTATTGACAACACACTAAAAAATCTTTTCCAGCTTCCTGAGATATGTACATTTGTGGTGAATGAGTCAACCATGTACTGTTATCGTCCTTCCGATCCTTAACTCTGGATCTAAGAAAGGCGGAGGCGTTGGTGTAGTTAGTGATCCAGCTTTGGTTACCAACATTGCAACAATCTCAGACATTGGTGGTCTTAAATTGGCATGAGGCTGAAGGCATAAGAAAGCTACATGTATTGTTTGCATTACATCCTTTTCTGCCATCCCATCTTCCAACATCTTTGGATCAACTAGATCGATTAATCTTGATCTTTCATATAGCTTCCACGCCTGTATATACGTACTTGAACAATCAATATCTATATATATACCGTCATAAACTTAATGAGAACTTAAGGCAGCTTACATATTCGGGGAGATATTGCATTTCTGAAGGCAAAGAAAGATCTGTATTCTTCCGAGAATTGATTATTTCTAGCACAACAACACCATAACTGTATATATCAGCCTTTTCAGACAATTCTCCTCGAATTGCATATTCAGGAGCTGTGTAACCTCTGCCAAAATCCAGAAAAACGAAAGCAATTAAGATGATATATGTTGATATATGTCATCCGTTAAAAGTTTGGTTCATCTACGTCAATGAGATTGTCATAATAAACAAAAATGAGAAAAACAACACTACTTACAAGGTTCCAGCAAATGCGGTGCTGAGATATGCTTGATCTTCAGGGAAAAACCTAGCTAGGCCAAAATCTCCGATTCTTGGTTGAAATTTGTCATCCAACAGAATATTGCTTGCCTTGATGTCCCTATGGACAATCCTAATGTGTGAATCCTCATGAAGATATTGTAATCCTCGCGCAATCCCTAAGATTATCTGGTATCGAGTTTTCCAATCAAGGAATATATTACTCTTTCCTGTGAAAAACAAACATAGAGGCCTAAAGAGTGCATAAATAATAACATTCATAATTTCTTATATTCAAGAACTCAAAAGGAAACAACTTATAACACGTTTGAAAGGAAAGAGACATAAATACCATATAGTATTTGGTCCAAGCTCCTATTTTTCATGTATTCGTACACGAGAAGCCTTTGATCCCCTTCTGAGCAACAACCAAGAAGGCGGACAAGGTTCTTGTGCTGTATACTTGTTATCATCCTCACCTCAGCAAGAAACTCCCTGTCCCCTTGCTGTGATTTGTCAAGAGATAGCTTCTTGACAGCAATTAACTGTCCATCTCCAAACTTCCCCTAAGAAAAACACTAGGGACAATTCTTAACCTCTGCATCTAATTATAAAAATGAATTTTACAAGTCGTAAAGACACATTAACCTTACCAGGAAAACCGGACCAAATCCACCACATCCTAGGAGGTTATCTGAGTGAAAATTCTTCGTAGCCTTCTCCAATGTATGAAAGTTAAAGTAACTTATCGTACGAAGATGTACACTAAGAGCATCACTAGTCCCTGTATCATTTGAAAAAGACATAATCTTTAATTTCGAACAACTATAAGAAACTGAAAAGAACAAGAACCAGTAAAAACAAAAAAAAAAACCTGAAGTAGGCTTAAATGTGCTAGTAATCAAAGCTGTCAGTTTTCTTGGTTTGAAAAACTTGCATAGGATGAATATGAGAAGTAAGACGATAAATAGAACAACTAAAGTTCCAAGAAAAAAGAACAAGCCGGAGAAAGGCTGCATCTCAAGTTTCGATATCACTGTTATCGACAAAGTAGATAAGAATTTATTAGGTTAATCAAGCTAGATTAATTAACATGAGAGACATATAGGGAGAATCGAAAGGGCTTCGTAAAATCCAGAGTTGCAATGCCAGCATAAATTAAAGACAAAATACTTTGTTTCAGTCTTCACTATGGAGGACGGCAGAATATTGTTCATTCAATAGACAACATCTTTTACTTGTATAATATTTTAATCATACCTACTGTAACTCATAAGAAAAAAATCCATATTTTGTGAAGTCCATATCCTTAGATGATATACTATATCTAACTTAAACTCAAATTTTAAAAGATAAATATATCTACACGAAGAGATTATATGTACCATGTGGATATGGATGTGAACGTATTAAATTAAAGAATAACTAGTTAATAGGAATATTTACAAGAGTCAATTATAAGGCAAGAATTTGTCTTTAGATATGGGAGAGCAAGTTCAAATGGAGTTGTATTAAGTGTTGAAGTGTGTGACTATTTCCATCTAAAAGCTGAAGTTGTTAGAGAGAGTACTCTTTTAGTTAATTGTATTATCAACAAGCCCCTCACATGCAGGCCTGATTCTTTTTCATGGGCCAAGCATGTGTAAATTCTTTTTGATATGAGTGACGGTGAGATTCGATCCCAGAACTTGTGCTTGCTCTAATATCATGTTGATGATAATTAATGATCTCATTGATATGTAGAGTGGAATTGAATCGCTACATGTTTGACAAACTTTAATGTGTGTATATTTACAACATGTTAATGATCAAGAATCCTTGTTGCTTGTCCCCCCTTCGGGTTGGAAGTGAGGGGTGCTTACTATCGGAGCAACACCCTCTCGTTGGACAAAAGACTCATGGGGTTGTGTGCTAAAAGTGGGTTTGAAAAGTATTCATTTGTGAGTAATTCAATTATTGATATGTACTCAAGATGGTGATGCTGAAAAGAAGTTTCATGAAGTGCTAAAAAAGAGTCTCATAACTTGGAATGTAATGATAGAAGGGTGTGCAATGTGAGGATTTGGTGATAAATCTTTGTTTCTGTTTCAGATAAATACAACAAGAAGAGAAATGCCAGAGGAGTTTACGTTTGTAAGCACATTGAAGGCTAACAAGAAGCCAAATTCATAGTTTTCTCATTACTAGTGAATCCCTTTATCTAGTCTCTATTGGCCCAAACATTGTGGCAACCATACACAGAGCAAAATGCTTGGAAAATTAGCAGCAAGACAATGAATATTGACATAACAACAGGCAAGAACTTCAAAGAAACATAGATGTGTTTCTTCAATCCTCTACGAGCCCTAACGATTAGCCTCTGGTCATAGTACTTGTTGACTTTCTCCATGGCAATCTCCACATTAGAACTTCCACTAGACCTCACAAATGACCTTTGTATGGTACTGAACAAAGTGGCAATTTCATTATCAGTCAAATCCCCTTTGATAACACCAGCTTTCCTTAGCAACATCACATCCTTAGTAGTATTTGCAGTTCCACTCATTAGATTGATGTATCTAGCAAATTCGAGCTTGGATTTCGACATGGCAGCTTCATAGACCATCAAGTTTCTAATTATGACTTCTGAGCCAGCATTCATTGTGATCACAGGAAGATATAACGTCGAAGAAGCTTGTTCAAATTTAATCCTACTGATACCCTCATGAATTGGGCTGCATTTGACTCTGGCATAACACCATAATTTGTATGCTGAAGGGATAGTACTGATATTCTCTCTTTCTTCGTCTCCATTTATTTCTATACCATTCCTAAATAGCCCGGAAATCGTTGACCATGGGACCTTTTCTACAACCTGGTTAATGGATTTTAGAAGTTTTTGCACGTTTCTTGGGCCTATAGGTTCCACCACCTCCAAGATTGTTTCGAAGTTGTGAATGATGTCTTCATGTGTATCTTGATCTCGAACATCTTCTTTATCTTTATCGTCATGGTTGATAATGATAGATGACATTTGAATAGGAACTGAAACAAAATCTACATGATCATCAAGGATTAAATGATACATAAGATCAAGCAAATGAAGAGGCCGAGTTTCTTTAGCATTTTTTCTAGGCAAAGGAAGCGGGGAATGCATTTCACAGAAGCGCCTAAACATGGAAACTAGCTCGGTGTCTTCTCTGTCTTCAGGGGAAGAGAAACAGAGAAACTTTCTAATTTGCTTCACTACCACAAAGGGGATTTGGTTTTCAAGCATCATGAAGTCTCGAGTGAAAATGTTATCATCAATATTATCATCATGAACATTATTCCCATACGATGAACGGAGGATGTTAAGCAAGAATAGACCATCTATGGCTACAATCCAAGCTAAAGTCTCCTCATCTATATCCATGAACCGGTTATAACAAGCACGTATAACAAGGTCATTATCTCTAAGTTTATCGATCAAGAGGTGCTCGAAATTGAGGATTTGAACAGGCTGAAGAATGTGTTTGATGGCAGCAAGTTTGTACCTTTCCATTTGATATAAGTCTGGCCTTAAATGGTGATAAGGTCCCATGCCAATGAGCTGAGGAGTATAGGCTTCTGGTTTGTGATGAGTTAGTGTTTTCGGAATGTGGAGGACACAGACAGGAGGGAGAAGATTGATGTCAATAACAACATCTTTCTTAAGGGCATTACTTATGCGGTCTGTCCATCTTCTTGCACTTGAATTTGAGGGAACAATTGGATCCAATGCCATGTTTCTTCTTCTTTAATTTGTTTGCAAATTGTTCATGCATGCATATATGTACTATGATGTATTTATAGATGGTGTATATATTCATTCTATCATGTTTTGTTTATGAGTTTTGAATAGTATTATTATATGTTGGAGACTTGTTATTAAAATTAATTAGTGGAGGCACAGGGAGTTTCCTGCTTGCTTCCTTGTTTTTGGTATCAGGTAACAAGTTTGCTATGCTGCTCAGACTCTTTAAAAATATCGACAGGTGCGTGTCTGATCCTTAAAAATAGTGTATTAGTAAAGGATCCAATATGAGTGCGATAACATTTTTGGAATTTGGAGTTGAGGGTAGGGCTATTCAAAACCGAACCAAAACTGATAACCCGAACCGAAAATTTTTTATTGGTTTATCAGTAAATGGTTTTGCAGTTTAGATAACGGTTTTGATTTTTTTGTTATCGGGTTATCGGTTCTTAATGGTTTGAGGTTTTTTCTTAATGGGTTAACCGATAACCCGATAGTAAATTAAATAATTATATTTATATCATTTTGTATATAAAGTCCCTGACTTAGAGTTTAGTTTCCTACTTTCATTTATGGCTACCTCAAAATCTTGGTTATTCTACAATATAAAAGTGTTTGCTTTTGAGCAAGATGAAACTTGTGAACTCATGTACATTATTCATTCAATTTGTCACCTTGTTTCTAAGTGATTTTTTATTAATTTATTTTTGTGTCAAATCTTAACGGTTAAACTCATAACGATCAATAACCGATAAGCCAATATCTTAATAGTTTTATAACGGTTTTACATCTCTACAAACTGATAACAATCAGTCAAACCGATCATGTTTAATTAGGCTAGAAATAGTATTAATCTATGGGGAGTGTTAGTTAATCACGACAAGTCTATAATATATGTCTATCCCATATAATTTTATATGATACTTAGCTTTGCGTAATAAAAAGTATATATACATATATATAATAGTCTATATTATCACTTTAGAATATGCCAATAGATTATCATTGTCATTCTCAAATAGGAAAATCCTGGTCAATAGTTTATCTTTTACCACAATTTGATAAACAAAATTGTTGCATGTTGGGAATTAAATGTTGTTTAATATGGTCAATAATTATCTTCTACACAAATAGTAGTATTAGTCTAATGTTGTTTGACATTTCAAATACTCCACATGGGATAATTACTTAAGTTATGGTAATTTATATCTCGTTTAGATTGTTGTTACCCGTTGTATTGTATTATATTGTTAGTTTAAAACCAAAATATTTATTGTATCATATCTTTTAAATATATTGTTAGGTAACAATGAAAAGACTCATTTATGTAACAACCAATTTGATGTGATTGCATAGTTACCTTAATATTTTTCTCTCAATTTATCTTTATTTATTATTTAATAATCATATTTAATCTTGGGGAAAATGACAAATATACCCCTCGAACTATCGTAAATGGTATGCAGATACCCTCCGTCATACTACTTTGGGACATTGGTATCCTTGCTATCCAAAAACTAGAGCATATATACTCTTCATTCTAACGGAAGACTAAACAGGGACACGTGGCGCAATCTTATCCATCGATCCGATAATTAATAAATGTCAGCCGGTAGATAAGATTATGACACATATATGTCCGTTAGTATAAAGAGTATATATGCTCTAGTTTTTGGAAAGCAGGGACACCAATGTTCCAAAAGTATGACAGATGATATCTGCATCATTTACTATAGTTCGGGGGTATATTTGTCATTTTTCCCTTTAATCTTTTATCCTACATTTTTATAGTAACTCTACCCCGTATCCTATTTTTCTTGTAGATTTATCATTCAAATTATGGATATGTAACATTATGTAACGATGAAGAACAATGTAATTTATTCAAACATTGTATTCATTAAAACAATACAATACGACATAATACAACACAATATAATATAATATAATATAATACAATACATCCGAACAAAGTTAGTAGATATCCTACCTGAGTAATTTGATTTGAGAATAGAAAGGGTTGTGGAAAAATTAGATTGGTAGATAAAGAATTACTATAATTCTGAATTTAAATATGGTAAGTTGACTCATTATTACTATTATTTACCCAAAAAAAAGATGGTTTATGTTGAGAGATTATAGGAATTCATGTTTGTCGGCCTTATACATGGCTACAAAATCAGTCATAATGCCGCCTTCTTCTTCTTCTTCTTCATATGGCACGTTATACTTGTATATTCTTTGTCCTTTTCTTCTTTATTTCAACTCTCTTCTTTTTCAGCAGAAAAATTGTTCAACCTACTCAATTACTCTCTGTTTACAGAGATACCCTTTCTCAAACCCCTATACTCTTGCAAAATCAGACCCCCATTTCACCAAAATCTGATCTTGATGATAGTTTGGTTAACCCCATTTCACTAAACACTTCTACAGAGATACCCATTTTGACAAAATCTGATTTTGATGGTAGTTTGGTTGAACCAGAGACCATTTCTAGTTCTAGTGAGACATCAAGATTTAAAGGACTAGAGGCTAATACAGAGATACCCATTTTGCCAAAATCTGATTTTGATGGTAGTTTGGTTGAATCAGAGGCTATCTCTAATTCTAGTGAGACATCAAGATTTCAAGGACTAGAGGCTAATCCAGAGATACCCATTTTGGCAAAAACTGATTTTGATGATAATTTGGTTAAACCTATTTCACCTGAGACTATTTCTAGTTCTAGTGAGAAGTCAAAATCTGATCTTGATGTAACATCAGAAACACCCAAATCTAGTTTAGTTGAGAAAAACTCAAGACCCATTGGAGAAAGTTGTGATCTTTTTAAGGGAAGTTGGGTGAAAGATGAGAATCATCCAATTTATAAACCAGGGTCTTGCCCTTATGTGGATGAGGCTTTTGATTGTCAGACTAATGGTAGGCCAGACTCACAATATCTTAAATGGACATGGAAGCCATATGGATGTCATCTTCCAAGGTAACTTAAATTACTCATTCTTCTTTGTAAATGATGCATCTTTGAAGTTATTTTGTAGTTATATGTCTTTTGTTGAGCTGTCATCTTCCATCAACTACATGAGTTGGACATTCAAACAACAATTAGTAACCAATATTGATTTCCTACATTGTGATTGTGATTATATATTTGGGTGTTTTCGATCGTAGCTCTGTGTTCGAGTAAGGTAAACAGTTTTAATGGAGAGTGAAGTGCAATGTAATCATTTAAACAGAATGAATTCTTCTTCTTTAGCTGGACCAAAAGTTTCTGGTTTGAATAAAGATTATATTTTGTCTTATTATGAGGTTGTTTGTCAATGAACGATTTGCGATTCTTGAAAGAAAGAGATGGTTGAGGTCTGTGGTTAAAGGAAGATTTTCAACTCTGAAGAAAGAGATGGTTTTGTAGTCCAAGTTTGCAAGTTCTGTTTGTGCCGTTATGATAAGAAACTCATGAATAGCCTGTCTTTACTACTGGAAGTGTGTCTGATATGTAGAGGATAATGCAAATGGGAGGAGATCTCAGGAACGATCACTTGGTTAAATTCCACAATAATTTGTAATGTCTGCAATTGTTCAATTGGAAGATAATAAATGCAAATGTACTACCACTATAAATTGATTTCGTTTTTAAAATTACCGAGGACATGACTTTAGATAGGACGGAGTGGAGGTTGCGTGTTAGGGTAGAAGGTTAGTAGGGGTAGATTATTGTCTTGCCTTGTGAAGGTTTAGGCTTGTTAGTGCCTGGTGTAGTACTAGTCATATTCTTGTAGTTCTTGCCACATGTATATTATTGTATGTCAATTATCATGCTATTTTTGTTTCTCTCTTGTAGACGTTACACTGCTTTCCTTATTAATTGCTATGCTTTCTTCATTGTCTCTTCTATTTTTACTTGGGTTGATGTACTCGAGCCGAGGGTCTTTTGGAAACAGCCTCTCTACCTCCATGAGGTAGTGATAAGGTCTGCGTACACTCTATCCTCCACAAACCCCACTTAGTGGGATTTCACTGGGTATGTTGTTGTTAGTACAAAAAAAACCTGCTACTATAAATAGATTAACTGTTAAGATAAGGAGTTAGTAATTGTTATAGGTTTTGACTGTTGGAGAAAATTGGCAAATATTAATTAGTATCTACACTAAAGATTTGGTTGACTATTTCCCAAGGATGTACTCTTGTTTTTGTTTTGTGTTGGCAAGGCTATAATCCTATTTGTGTAATAATCTTCTTCTTTTCATGTTGTTAGACTGTAGGCGTTTGGCCATGCGATATCATATCACGATTTCAACTTAGTAAAATACTTCACGTTATAGTTAAAAATACTAAGGGTGGAGTTCAACTTAGTAAAAGTTGTGTGTCTAATGGTGTGCTCTAGATTTCAACTGATTCATATGATGATAGAACTGATTCATCTCGTTGATAAATAGTCAGTCATTGTTGATTCAGGGGACTACTTATAGTACTTGTATCCTTAAACCAGTTATAATTCTTTTGTAGGTTTAGTCCATCAGATTTTTTGAACAGATTGAAAGGAAAGAGGATGATGCTGGTTGGGGACTCAATGAACCGGAACCAATTTGAATCTCTCCTTTGCCTTCTTCGTGAAGGTCTCACTAATAAGAGTAAAATGTACGAGATCCATGGGTATAAGATAACAAAAGGAAGAGGCTACTATGTTTTCAAATTTGAGGTGATTTTGCGTATGCATTTATAAAGATTTCGTTCTAGCTAAATTGACACCATTTATATCAATGATGAAATGTTGCGAAAGCTTCTTAGAAAAGAGAGCAGTGAGGACTAAAATATTATGGTTTTGCAGGATTATAACTGCACAGTTGAATTCGTGCGCTCACACTTCCTTGTTAGAGAAGGAGTACGTATCAATCCTCAAGGAAGCTCAAATCCAACTCTATCAATAGATCGCATAGACAAAACATCTAATCGTTGGAAGGGAGCGGACATTCTTATCTTCAATACGGGGCATTGGTGGACTCATGGAAAGACTGCCAGGGGGTGTGTTTTATTCTTCTTACGACATATGCAACATATCATTTGCGGTTCTTTTCTGAGATGCAACATATATTATGCTATCATTGCCGTTAGTATCTTTTCTTACTAGCTATCTGAGGTTCTCTTATCTGAGCTGGAGGATCATTTGACTTATCATTCTATAGTGCTCTGAGAGCATTATAGCTCTTCAAGGCTGATATCCTTATAAACGAACCGGTCTCTTTGACACAATATCTTTTCTTATTTTCTACTGTATATTCTCAGTCCTTGTGTTTTTTCTCGTTTGACTAAATGGAGCTGCAGGGGCATCTAAGATGAGGTCTTTGTTGGTGCAGGAAAAATTATTATAAAGAAGGTGACCAAATATACCCTAAATTTGATGCCGTTGAAGCTTATAGGAGAGCATTGAAGACCTGGGCTAAGTGGATTGACGAAAACATGAGCCGTGAAAAGTTGATTATATATCGTGGGTACTCTTCAGCTCACTATAGGTACTTACTTTTGCTTCCATAATAGAATCTTTTGAAACCAAATGCTAAGGTTTGTCCAAGTAAAAACTCGCCTCATTAACTCATTCAAGATCGACCTTAAATAGCATTTCCATTTGGTTGTATCATGTATGATGTACAAATTTGTGTAACGTTTACTTGTACTTAAACAGAGGCGGAGATTGGGATTCAGGTGGAAGTTGTAATAAAGAGAGTGAACCTGTTTCGAAAGGAGCTATCCTTGGAAACTATCCTTTGAAAATGAAGATTGTGGAGGAGGTGATTAAGGAAATGCAGTTTCCAGTAGTCCTTTTAAACGTAACACAGTCAACAAATTTCCGCAAGGATGGCCACCCGTCTGTGTATGGTAAGGTTGGTAAAAAGGGTAAGCAAGATTGTAGCCATTGGTGTCTACCGGGAGTCCCCGATGCATGGAATGAGCTAATCTATGCCACTTTAGTGTTGCAACAATGAGCTGAGGCTGTTGTGCAGCAAATGTAAGAGTGTCTTGTAACATTGTAAAATGAGTTGAATATATAGTTAAATCATTTTTGAATGAAGTTGCATCATTTCAGTTTTTTTGTACTAAAATTAGACAGTATATTCTTAATTCTAGGATCAACTCACTTCAAGTTTTGTAATACCAAACTTATGCTGCTTCACCAATTAGCAATGTTATATTTTTTTTTCTACAGAAGTATTCAAAACATCTCTAAATTTGTCGTGAATTATTAGTTTCATCCTCAAACTATTGACAACCTTAAAAACATTCATCTACTTTACTAACTGAATTTAAATACACCCCTAATTTTGCACCCTAAATTCTCGTCAAGTTTAGGGGTGTTTTCAATACTTGTTCCTCATTTCTACAAAGATTTTGAAACCACTTGCTATGTCATGTGGCAAATCGTATGTTTATTTAAGTTGAGTTAGTCAATTAGAGGGGTGTTTTATGGCTATCAATACTTTAAAATGAAACTAATAATTTACATCAAATTTAGAGTTGTTATCGATACTTAACTCATCTTCTTTTTTTAGGTGGAAAAAGCAAACAAAAAAAAAATAAAAATCAAATACTATAGTATTGACTAATTTCAACTTAAATCCTCATTTGGAACTATTTAAATGTGGTCCTACAAATAAATAATGATCTACTTGACCTAATCTCTTGATCACAATGGAGTGGGGACCCACTAACTTATACTCCTTCCGTTCAATTTATAACTTATTTTTCTTTTTTATCCATTTAGAAATGGACATATTTTTATATTAAGTAATAATTTAATTTTAATATCTATTTTACTCTTAATAAAATGATTTATAGCCACATAAATATTTATGCTTTATTTTATATCACGAGTTTCAATAATCTTAACTTCATATCGAATCAAACTAACTGGTATAAAATGAAACGAAGAGGGTAATAATAATGATTAACTTCAAATCTAAACGGCTCTATCTTTTATTAATACTTCGAAATTCCAATTAATGATGTTCAACTGTCGGTGCATGCCCGTGATTTTCTCCGACAATAATATACGCTTTGTCACTTGTACCTAAGCCTTTTAACTCAAATCACTCCGCTTAGCCCGACAAAACCCTCTTTCCTTAAAAAAAATCAATACTGATTACTCACTAATCTCTGAGATTGTCATTTTCTTTCATTTATTTTGAGTGAATGGTAGCTAGCTGATACAGAAATTAGTTAGATTGAGAGAAAGATGATGGGTTTTTTGATGAGAAAAGATATGAGGAAATTACTCAAGAGGAAGGACAGTGATGCTGGTGAAAAAGGTACTTAATTACTTCAAGATTGAGTTTTTTCCCCTTTTTTCCTTGTGGGGTTTTGCTAAAATGTGTAAAGGTGTAATCTTTGTACATTATGTTATTGAGGGATTTGGTTGTTATTGGGTAACTGGATATTTCTATGGATTCTTGGTGTTCATTGTCTTGTCATTTCTGTTGATCTTTTTGTTGTTGTATGGAATTCATCACCAACTAACTAATCTAGAAATTTGAAGAATTGGGAGGAGAAATCTGTATTCATATGTTAGCGCTCCAATGGTGTGGTCTAGTAGACAATGAAGTGGTTTGCAATCCTGAGGTCTCGGTTCAAAACTCAGTGGAGAGACAATAACACTAGGTGGTTTTTTTCATCTATCCTAACCTGGTGGATAGAGTTATCTTGTATGTTGTTGGTGGGAGGTGACACGTATCTCGTGGAATTAGTCTAGGATAGAGTTATCTGGGAGGTGGCACGTATTTCGTGGAATTAGTCTACAACGTTACCTGGGAGGTGGCACATATCTCGTAGAATTAGTCTAGAATAGAGTTACCTGGTATTTGTTACTGGTGGGAGATGACACGTATCTCCTGGAATTAGTGTAGGACAGAGCCACCTGAGAGGTGGCACATTGGAATTAGTCTAGCACAGAGTTAGCACAGAGTTACCTGGTATATGTTGCTTGTTGCTGGTGGGAGGTGGCACGTATCCCCTAGAATTAGTCTAGGATAGAGTTACCTGGGAGGTGACACATATCTCGTGGAATTAGTTTAGGACAGAGTTACCTGGTATCTGTTGATCGTTTGAGGTGACATGTATCCCGTAGAATTAGTCGAGGTGTGCGAAAGCTGGCCCGGACACCACGGTCATCAAAAGAAAAAAATACTCCATATGTTAGCAACCAATTGTGATATATGTTTGCTATTGACCAAAATGAAAACATATGTATTCTCCCAGTTTGCCCTGAGTTTTTACTTAAATGGAACAATGACTATATTCCATAACTTCACCTTTGCTCCTGTCAAGTCATTGTATTCACAAATTCTTCGATTGAGCTAACTGTTCTAATACTTATGAATGGTTTTCCTCTGCACTTAAAAGGCTAAACTTTATGAAATACGTAAGCTCTTTCTACAAGATGTTTGATAATCATGGTCTAGTAGTCTATTGTTCAACGATCAAATTGATTCCTACAGAAGAAAAGATTTTCTATGTTCCTTTTCTTGATGCAGGAAGAGCATTGGAGGAGGTACGGGCGTCTTTGTTTAGCAAATTACGAGAATTTGGAGGTGGGAAGCGTCAACAAACTACCTTATGGGGGCCTACGGTTGCTTTGACATTCAATTTTTTTGTTTCTGTTAGTATCATCTTGATGAACAAATTGGTCAGTCTACTTAACCTTAATCTAACTGAAAGTAGATATTACATCTTTTAGAGATCGTAACATTTGCTTTCCTCTTCTCTCTTCCAGGTTCTTGTTACAGTCGGATTTAACTATCCAATTTTCCTCTCTTTCCTACATTATGTCTGTAGCTGGTTGATAATGGCAATTCTTAATGCTCTCTCCATCCTTTCCTTGTCTACGCCATCAAAATCGACAAAATATTCATCGTTGTTGTCTCTTGGTATAGTTATGTCACTTTCGACTGGGCTTGCAAATGTGAGTTTGAAGTATAATAGGTGAGACTTATGGTAATCTATTCTCCTCTGAAATCTTAACAGGTCTTCTTTCTTGATAGTTAACAAGCACGATATATTTCCAGTGTAGGATTTTACCAGATGGCAAAGATTGCAGTAACACCAGCTATCGTTTTAGCTGAATTTGTTCTCTTTCGGAAGAAAATTTCTTTCTTAAAGGTAACTGCTTCTTACTGCTAATATACAGTGTATGCTTGTAACCTAGTGGAGAGCTAGGTTTAGTTTCTTTACGCATTGTTTTTCGTTTCCATATGCCGTTAGTATTCTTGGAAAAATTTCCTACTTTTTTTTTTGAGTATGTGTGAGTATGCCTTTTATGATAACCGATTACTATGGTCAGTTTATTCAACGCAATGATTTCCGTTTGGTCCGTCTGCATCTCCCTTGATAAGAATATTGATCTGTAGCCTTATGTTTCAGGTGCTTGCACTCACTGTTGTATCAGTAGGCGTTGCTGTTGCTACGGTGACAGATTTGCAGTTTCATTTCTTTGGTGCTTGCATTGCAGTAGCATGGATAGTACCAAGTGCAGTTAATAAAATACTATGGTCCAATCTCCAGCAGCAGGAGAATTGGACTGCCCTGGCGTATGCTCCAAAACGAATCTCCTTCTGTTAATTTTTAATCAGTTCATTGTATTTTCGTACCTCAAATTTGCATTTCTGGTAACAGGCTAATGTGGAAAACCACACCGATTACATTATTCTTTCTGGTGATGTTGATGCCATATCTTGATCCTCCCGGTGTCCTTTCATTTAAGTGGAACTTTTACAACTCGACAATCATTGGTGCCTCGGCTGTTCTTGGTTTCTTGCTTCAGTGGTCAGGTGCTCTCGCACTTGGGTATGCATTGCTTAGTACATCATTTGGAAATTGCAAAGTTCGTTATTATTTATGCTTCTAATTATGTTTTCGTCTAATTTAGGGCAACATCTGCAACAACTCATGTGGTACTTGGACAATTTAAAACGTGTGTCATTCTACTCGGAGGTTTTCTTATCTTTGGTTCAAATCCGGGTCCAATTAGCATACTAGGAGCCATTACGGCTCTTGTTGGTATGTCTCTCTACACTTACCTTAACTTGCAGCCCTCGTCCTCTAAACAATCTCTATCGAAATCAAAGCTAGGCAAAGAAAATGCAGATGGAAGTCATGCTGATGAATCTGTGTAGTGAAACTCTTTGGACCAACAGAGTAAGTTTTGTGAATGGAGGAGCAATTCACTAACCACGTAAAGCTTATCGCCCCCCTGTATTTGGTAACAAATGATAGCTAACATGAGCGTTTTATAAAGTTACGTTGTATATTCAAGTACAATGACTTTTGCTATACGCAATGTTTGTCAAGGGGACGATTGGATTCGTCTTCTTTAACAGCTAGCTAGAATGAGGAGACCAAAAAAGAAACAGAAGAATGGAGTACAAGTCACTATTAAGCATTCTTCATTGCTATGTATGTTATATGTATATGATTATGGAGTCAATCTCTCAATGAAATGTCTTGTCCTTATTTTCTGAGATATTTTTGTTATTTGTGTCAAAGTGTGAAATTTCACTTCTTTTGTCTATCATATCCATATGCTTGCGGTGCGCGATTCGGATTTAGTCGGGCTCCATTGTGGACTTCAGACACCGGGTGGAAAATTAAAAATAATATCCATATGCTTGCCAATTAGGGCAAAAAAAACAATTAAGCACATACATATGTTGTCATATCAATCTCCAACGGTCAAATGTTTGTACTTAACTAATTAAAAACATGAAACGAAATCTTAAATTAAGGACTTTATATATCGAATGTAGATAAATATAATTTATTAATTTACTATTGGGTTATTGGGAAATTTGTTCGGAAAAAATTTCAAATCTTTAAGAACCGATAACCCGATAATATAAAAAATCAACTATTAAACCAATGACCCATTACCGACTTTTTTAAATTTTGATTATCGATATTAGTTCGATTTTAAACAATCCTATTTTTACTTATCTATTTTAAATTTTGCACATCTATTAAGAAATAATAAGTAATTATTTTTTTGTGAAAATTTATTCTTGAAATGACAGTAGTGAAAAATAAAAATGAAGCGATGGAGTAATTAATGTGCCAATAATACAATTTCCCACGCTAAATCTTTTGGAAATTGTTGTACGAAAAATGGAAAATATATATGGAGTCAAACGTAACGGTTATTCATCCTTTTTTTTCAACCTAACTTTCAGATGGAGCCTTTTGTCAAGAACTTAGACTCCAACTAAACTCTTCGTGCGGCACTTGACAATTTATTCATGAATTTTTTATAAAGTTCGTGAATGAATTGTCAAGTGCCGCACAATATATTTAATACTTCATCCGTTTCAAATTAATTAAATTATTGAGGTGTTTTACTTCTTTTCAGAAAAGAAGATTAAGACATAAATTAAGCATAACTTTCCATTTTTATCCTTATTAATTATTGTTAAATTTATGATTAAAATAATTAAACATTAATCAATAACTAATTCCAATACTAACTAATGAAGGGTAAAATTAGAAGAACATTGTAAAAGTAATCTTGAAAATTGAACAATTAAGTTAATTTGAAAAATGAAAAATGTCTCAACAATTCAATTAATTTGAAATGGAGGGAGTAGAAATTTAAGGCCGTGACACCTTGCTGTCCAGCTTAGCTCAAGCTATATATATATAGATGGATCTGGCTCCCCTCCATTATTCCTTCCCTTCATTTCGTCAAGTGCACATCTACATTAGAGACATGTGTCATATTTAAAGTTTAAAGGTCAAGATTATATATATTAACAAATATCATAATCATAGTTAAGTCAACTAATTTTAGAAAACTACTCTCCAAATTTAGTAAGAATTACAATATATTTTATACAAAATTTGATATTTATTAATATCATTAATTTCATATTATATTTTTGTATTTAAACGTTAAATTATATGATATTTAAGGTGAGAATCAACTAAACAATTTATGTACTAGTAAACTTTGCTCTTGAAATATTATAAATACTATGTTGAGAAACAAAACAAAAAAAATTAAGAATTATCGTGTGGAAAAAAAATCATAAAATAAAAGACATGAAATAAAAATAAACATAAAAATAAAAAATAAAAAAAAACAATAAAAAGATGAAAGGTTTTTAGAATTAAACGTGAAATATCAGGAGAAAATGTGGCTATTGTGTTTGAAGGGGAAAAATATATGTTTTTTTTTTAATAATATTTTTTTATCTTTTTTTTTTGTGAAAATAGAAGATAATATTGTTTTAAATGCAAATGTTTTTGAAGATTATTATTTATCACATTAAATATAAATGTTTCATGTTCTACAATTTTAATATTTAATATTTAAATATAAAAATATAATATGAAATTAATGATATTAATAAATATCAAATTTTGTATGGAATATATTGTACTTCTTACCAAATTTGGAGAGTAGTTTTCTAAAATTAGTTAACTTAACTATGGTTATGATATTTGTTAATGTAATATAATCTTGACCTTTAAACTTTAAATATGACACGTCTCTAGACTCTAATCTAGACGTGCACTTGACGAAATAGAGGCAAAGGGTAATGGAGGAAAGCCGAATCCATATATATATATAAATAAATAAAGCCTGTAATTAATTTTTCATATAAGCCTGGTATATATCATAACTTGGATAATGTAAAAATAACTTGCTAGAAACAGCTAAATTAAAACAATAGTGTAAAAATAAATTAATTCTACACATTTTTAAATAGATCTAGATGGATGATAAGTTAGAGAATGCATCCATTTCTTTCTAATGGCTCCAAAGTATGTGTACTTTAATTAACTAGATATGATAAGTAATAATTTATCTACAAATCAAAATTGGGTCATGTGATGTTGTAATTTGTAAACTTGTAGAGCTGGTAAGATCCATTATGTTCAGACTTAGAGGAACATTATCACATGCATTATATTGCTTCTACACAACTTATAATTAAAAAAATATTCTCTTCGCCTCAATTTATATGATACTTTTAAAATTTTGAGGTTCAGACAAGTTTATTTTTTACTACAATGAATTTTGTGCTGTGGATACGTACAAACTTTGGTGATTGACTGAGGTAAATAATACTCCCTCCGTTCTTATTTACGTGTCGTCTTTTATTAAAAATAAATGTTATTTAATACTTGTCATTTTACAAAATCAATATATAAATAACACTATTATTCTTTTTTTACCATTCAGAATTATTAGCCTTTAAAATATGCATTTGACTAACATAGAAAAATTAAGTAAATTATTCATATTCATTGATCAAATTAATTAATTAATGTTCATTGATTGAAAACTTCACTTTAAGAAAACATTAAATAAGGATAAACTAATAAACTTACGTAGTTTATTAAGGAACGTGAATTTTAAAATGATGACAACTAAATAGGAATGAAGGGAATACAAGGGAGTAAAATTAATGGAACTAGAAAACAACTTGTAATTACAAATATACTTCATCCGTTTCTATTTATATGTCACCATTTTAGATTTCACGTCTCTTAAGAAACTATGTACTAAGTTTTGTTATTTTACCCTTATTTAGTATTTTCTTAAAGTCAAATTTTCAATCAATGAACATAAATTAATTTATAAACATGAATCAATCATTTAGTTTTCCTATGTTGGTTAAATTCATACTTTCAGGACTAATAACTTTAAGAAAAATAGTGTCGTTTATGCATTGGTTTTTATGACAAATATTAAGAATTATTTATTTTTAATAAATACGACACATAAATAGAAACGAAGCAAGTATTGAGTAAACATTCAAAAAGTGTTCAATTGCCAGTTTCCTACTAAAGGCCGTATTCACATATTTCAAAATTTTAGAAATGAGAATAGTAAATCTTGGAACAATGCACTGAAGCTAAATTTTCTCTTTTTCCCACTATGATTTTATTGAATTTAATCTTCCACGTGCATGTACTAATATTTGAAAAAAACTCATCAAATAGTCAAATTTAGCCAACGTAACATCATCGAAATAAAATAAATATTAATTTCTGCAAAAATGAAAAAGGATCAAATCTACCTCGTTTGACTTCTATTTTATTATAAAATAATGAACTATTTTCATACTTAAACAGTACTAAAAGTAGAAGAGTCAATAAGTCACCCTTCTCGTTAGAGTCAAGTGACTTTCACTCTTTCAAATTCATTATATTCAGAGGCCTCAATAGATTCATGTGACTTTCACTCTTTCAAACCATTATATTCAGACGCCTAACGAGTGATAATAGTTCACAGTTCGACTGCTAATTCAAGTTACAAATTTCACATCTACTTATTTCGATCGGGATAAAAATATATTGGTCTTATATGATTACTAATTGAGGCCTAAGGTAAAGAAGTAGTTGTGTTAAGCGTAATAGCAATGACTTTAGAGGAATTATTAGCCGTTAAGAGAAAGAAATGTCGAATAAGGCCACTCATCCGCTGAGTTGATCGAAAGAAGCAAGCAAAGAGTTATTCTAAATAAAAGTTCTATTCCTACTCTAGAATTCTGCAAACTATTAATAGAAAGTACTTAGCATTCACCGCTACAATTGGACTGAAACAATATGTCAAATGTTTAGATCTGAACTAGCTACAACTTTAATATTACTTCGTAAATGAAAGTAATAATTCAACATGAATTAATAATTCTAGTACTATTGATGACAAGTTCTTCCTAGCTAGCTAACTATAAAATTTTAGAAAACTACAAAATTAAAGAAAAAGAATGAAAATAAATTAATGCATTTTTTTTTGTATAATAATATAATTAAGTAGTCACATGCTAGAGGAGCATATAGTAGTTTCCATATTGTTGAATCCATTGAACTTATCTGTCTCTGTTCCCCATGCCTACGTCTACACACCAAGAAGCACATAATATAATATTGTAATTGGTAACGCAACTAGCATTCCAAATATAACCCTGCCAAATAAAAACAATTTAAATAATAAACACGCTAAAACAGAAGCAGATTCAGAATTTAAATTCAAATTAAATGTATACAAAAGTACTTACGCGGTACTAAGTATATCAGGGTGGAGATTGTATTCTTTTGCAAACACAAACGGAACAATGCCTTGTGGCAAAGCAGCCTACAAGTTATATATAAGTCAATTAACGTCAGTATATATAAGTTAAACTTATGACTTTATTATCCTTAATGTATATATACCTGAACGATAGCAACATGTAGTAATACACCGCGAAGACCAATAGCAATCGAAGTAGCAGCAATAACAGCAGGTCCTGTTAAGAACCTAACTGCCATGGAAAATGTAGCAACAGATTTTCCACAAGCTATGATCTTTGGTTGTAAAGCCATGAATAGACCTATATACATAATATAATTGTGTTATATATATATGTTAGTTACTTAATTCTTCATTTTATGAATGATATATGTATATACCTAGACTGAACATAGCCATTCCGAGACCAGCATCTGATAGAATTGAGATCGAACCTTTTACAATCGAAGGCATTTGAATATTCCATCTGCAAAAAAATTGACAACATCATTAATCCAGCAAGATGAACGCTCACCAACAAGGTGAAAGTTTTGTTTGAAGTATGTTTTTGAAATACCTGAATGAGACAAGAGACCAAATGAGTCCAATCAAACTTGCATAGGTGTTTGGATTTCTTATCAACTTCCTCCATACCATTATAAGGATTAGCCTTGTCATAACACTTGCCGGAGGCATTTGTGATTTCTTTTCTCCATCTTCCATGTTCTTCGAACCATCCTCAATCTCGATTTCTTTTTCTACGTTTCCTTTACTAACCGAACTTGCATTCTCTATATATGAATTAAGTCAACACACGAACGAACACAAATTAACAACAATAACAATAACTGAGTATAACAAGACCTCTCGTATTCAAACAGAGAGCGTTTTACTTTCAAAATGAGACTCTCTGATGTTATTTAGTTGGTAGTAGCTTCAATAGCTTGAAAAATAAGATAGATTACCCTAAATAGAGTACTAAAATTTGTTTGTATGCATGCAAAATGAATTTTTTTTATCAATCTAAAAGCACTTGGATGGATTGAAGAAGGTCAACTAAAGTAAAGTAAACAAGGACAAGAAACTTATAACAAGAAGCCAAAAAAAAGTGAAAAGGACACCTTATTTCAATCTTTTGCATGCGCTAGAGACAAAAGACATGACAAAGTAAAAAAGGACTTTACTACTTCTCAATTAATTTAATTGACACTTTTCATTTTTCGAGAGTCAAACAGTTTAAGTTTCATTACCTCTTGCTGCTGCTATCTCTTGTTGAAGAACAGCTTTGGATGCATCAAGAACTCCAAGTTCACTTGAACCACCTCTGTTAATCGCGTGTTTATGATTACCTTCAGATGTAGGAGAAGCACTTGAACTCCAAACAAACATATGAAGCTCTTTACTATTGTTATTACTATTCGACATTGGTACTGGTACTGGCACTGGCACTGACACTGGCGTTGGAACTCCACTTCCGCTTCCAACTTCCTTTTTCCTTTGTCCGGAAAACATTGGATTTGGAGGCGGATACACCAATCCATTAGTAGAAGCATTACTACCACTGTTGTATAGCTCCCCGCTCATACTCCTACCTGTTCAGACATATTATAATCAGAAAACGATGAGATGATCATACAGTTCAATATGCATTATATTACTACATTACCTCCTCTGTTCTTCTTATTGCTTCCAATCTTCGACATCTCCTCTTCAAAATTAGAAGTTCGCGGTGTTGGCCCTTTAGATGACTGCACAGAAAAAACATCTCCACCATAGCTATTCGTATACCCATGCTTCGGACTAGCTGTTTTACTAGCAAACATCGCGTAAAAATCACTCTGATTAAAACTAGACGCTCTTGGAGTTGGTTCTCGAGACGATTGCACTGAGTAAATCTCAACACCAGTTAAATTCGAAGCTCTTGGAGTCATGTTATTCGATTGCAATATCCCCTTATTATAAGACGAAATAATCGAAGAAGCAGAGGATCTTCTAACAATTACATGTAATTTCCCATCGTCTCCAATTTCTGCATCAGCCTGTAATGGTTCACGTCCGTTAAGTGAAATTACATCAGATTCAACTCGAAATGAAGTAATCGAAGCTGCAGTTTCAGGGAATTGCTCTCCGATTAGTAACTTTGCTCCTCTGTATTCGAACATAAAAAGCATGAGAGTATACCAAATAACACTTTGCATAACAACAATTTGAACCATGAGATTCCCTGAGAAATCTCCGTACATTGCTTTAAGCAATGGAATACCCATAACTAATGTATTAGGCAAAGTCGATAATGAAAACAGAGTAATCACCCATTCTAAACTTCCTCTTTTGCTAAAAACATGCCAGATGAAAAGCGCGAAAAGGATAACAACTTTTTGAAGGGAATCAGCAGCAATGAAGTGGTAATTCATTGAGTAAGGATCATTAGTAGATATGAAATGAAAACCGAGCAGAGGAACAGCGAAAACCGCTACGAATCGATTGATTCCAGAGCACTGATCGGGGGTGAAGATTTTCCACCATCGAACAGAACCATAAGCTAATATCATAGCAACATATAAAGGTATAATTGCTGCAAGAACATCATATATGTCTTTGCCATTAATCATGGCTGTTAAGTAAAAACCAAAAAAATGAGGAAGAAAAGAGAGAAAAGTATGAAAGTAAACTAACAAAGATGATGAAATGTATACTACCTCTTTCCATTTTATATTACATATAGTTCGAATTTTGAGAATCCAACAAAAATCATGTAAAATATATTAATAAAGATTATATATTTGAATACAAGGATAAAAGTTAAAGTAGAAAAATTTTCACCATAAATATCTCTTTGATAATTTCAAATTTATGTCCTTCAATTTTGGATATGTATAAGTAAGCATTTAAATTTGTATAAAATTAAACAAATACATATGCATCATACGTGTCACAATACACGTAGGACATAAATTGTTAGATAAGATGCTACACAGAAAGTGTGTGTTTATTTGTTCAACTTTATACAAGTTTGAGTGTCTACTTATGTACACTCAAAGTTGAAGAACATATACGTGAGTTAAAGCTAAGTTAAAGGGCATATTTATGTCTTATGCCAATAAATGATATTAAAATTCAAATTATGGCATATATACTACTTTCTTTAATTCATATAAAGTGATTTATTGAAATTTTCTTTTATAGTTAAAAACAAATAAATTTAATGTTAAAAAAAATGTTGACATTTTTTTCGTATTTATCATTTCTTTTAATGAGGTTCTTAACTATACTATATTTTCTAAAAGATTACTTAGAAATAATCTAAAAAAAGTAATAGTAGAAAATAGCCTTTAATTTTTTTTCATATTTATCTTTTCTTTTAATGAGGCTCTTAACTACACCATTTTTTTTTAAAAGATTACTTTAAGAATAAAAAAAAAATAGCCTATAATTTTTTTTAATTTTCCAACAGTTCACTTAATATGGACTGAAGGAAGTAATTATATGAAGAGACCACTCCTTCTGTTCTCTTTTACTTGTCTAATATTTGACTTGATACACATCTTCAAAGCAATAAATAGAATATTAATTTTATTATATTACTATTTAAATATAATAAATTAAATATTTTTAAAAATTTATTGAAAAATAACTATAATTAATAATAAGAATAATTTAAAATTAAGTGATAAATTATATCTTAATTTTTTAAATTAAATAAATAAAAAATAGGAATTTATTTTTAATAATTTAACGGATAAATAAAAATGGATAGGAGGAAGTAGTTTATTGGTCAAAGGAGGTGGGGACGTATGGTAATTAAATGGAGAAATTAATTAAATGCTATTCGGTTAATCTTCCTCTTCATGCGATTGCATGTAAAAGGGGGGAAAAGTTTTGACTTATCAGACACTATTTATTATATGATGTCCTTATTAAAAATAGATATTTAATATTTCTTCGGTCTTTACTTATTTGTTTACTTTTGAATTGATATATCTATTAAGAAAATAATAATTGATATAGTGACTTTTTCATTTTATCCCTATTAATTATGGAGTTGATGAATTAAAAATTTAAGATTTTCAAGAAGTTCTTCCTTTTGCAAAATTAATAATTGAGGGTATAATAGATTAAAAAAGTGTCCTTTACTGATTTGTCAAAATGAACAAGTAAAAATAAACAAGTAAAAAAAAGAAAAATTAGACAAGTAATTAGGGACAGAGGGAGTGTTTGTTATTTTACAAAATAAATACACAAATAACATTATTCTTTCTATTTTACCCTTGAAACTATGAATTTAACCAACATAGAAAAACTAAATGATTAATTCATGTTTATTGGTCAATTTAATTAATCAAAATAAATTAATCTATGTTCATTTATTGAAAATTTAATTTCAAGAGAACACTAAATAAGAATACAATGGTAAATTTACATAGTTTTTTAAAGGCTGTGAAATCTGAAATGGTAACCTATAAAAAGAAACGGGGAGTACTTTTTAACAATAATTAGTTAATGCATAATATATTAATATATTATAATACTTAATTATAATAAGTTATTAGAACTAAGCATTTAATTAATTATATGAAATTATATTAAGTATATATATAAAGAGTGCTTAAGTTTGTAAGCAAGTCAAACTAAGTGATAAACCCCCTCTCTCTCTTTATATATATATATAATTTTTAATTTTATTAAGTTTTTATACTCCATCTGTCCCAATTTATATGACTCACTTTT